>NW_007258423.1:183502-209798 GCF_000164805.1 Carlito syrichta
ATCGCCACAGTGTTTTCCACAGAGGTTGCACTAGTTTACACTCCCACCAACAGTGTAGAAGTGTTCCCTTTTCGCCACACCCTCTCCAGCAGCTGTTATTTTTTGAGTTGTTGATAATTGCCATTCTGACTGGAGTTAGGTGGTATCTCAGTGTGGTTTTGATTTGCATCTCCCTGATGATTACTGAGGTTGAACATTTCTTCATGTGTTTGTTGGCTGCCTGAATGTCCTCTTTTGTGAAGTGTCTGTTCATATCTTTTGCCCATTTTATAATGGGGTTATTTGTGTTTTTCTTTTCAGCATGTTTTAGATCCTTGGGAAAACTGACTGACCACATGCAGAAGATTGAACCAGGACCCCTATCTATCTCCATGCACAAATGTTTGTTTATTTTAACAATACGTAAGATCTCAGAATTTGTCTAGGGGTAGGTTTTGGATTTGCTTGGGATCTGTCATCTTTTCCTTCTTTTCTATTTTCTCCTTATGGAATGAGAATGTCTATTCTATGCCTTTCCCACTATTGTATTTTGGAAGCATATAATTTATTTGGTTTTACAGATTTACAGTGAGAGAAAAAGTTTGCCTCAAGATGATTTATATCATGCTGCATCCATATCTGATTTAGATAATATTTAGATAAGGTTTGAACTTTAGATTTTAGAGTTGATACTAAAATGAGTTAAGATTTCTAGAGATGTAAGAAGAGAACAAATGTATTTGGCATGCTATAAGGACAAGAATTTGACTGTGGGAGTAGGTGTGGAACACTGAGGACTAAATGTTTGTGCCTTCATAAAATATATATGTTAAAATCCTCACCCACAATATGATGATATTAAGAGGCAGGGCCTTTGAGAGTTTATTTGGTTATAAATGTGAAGTCCTCATGAATGGAATTTATGCCTTTATAAGAAGAGACGTGAGAAAGCTTTCTCTTGTTCTCTCTCTCACTCTCCATCATCATTTGGCTAAGGATTGTTTTGAATTTGTAGATAAGCTTTTTACACTACAAACATCTTGACAATAGTAAGTTTTTCAATCCCCCAAAAAAGATGCCTCCTTATTTATTAATATGTTATTAATCTTCTTTCAGAATTTTTTATTTGGTTTTGACTATACAAGTATTTTGCTCAAGTTTATTTCTAAGTTTTTAAATTATTTTTGATGCTATTTTAAATGGAATTGTTTTCTTAATTTTTATTTCAGATTGTTCATTGTTAGTGTATAAAAATGCAACTGACTTTTGTGTGTTGATTTGATGTTTTGAAACTTTGCTGAATTTGTTAATTAGTTCGAATAGGTTTTTATGTGGAATCTTTTCCAGTCACAAAAGAATGAACTAGAAGTCAACGGCAGGTTGTGATTGGAAAAGATGTTTCATATGATTTAAATTTTTTAAAAGTTAAGACTAGTTTTATGGCATACATGTATGTTCCATCCTTGAGAATAATCAATGTTTGCATGAAAAATATATATACCTTGCAATTGTTGGATAGTGTTCTGTATATGTTTATCAGGTCCAATTACTCATAGTATTTTTCAAGTATTCAGTTACTTTATTGATTTTATGCCTAATTTTTCTGTCTATTCTTGAAAGTGAGTATTGAAGCCTTCCACTATTATTGTAGAGTTGCCTATTTTTCTCTTAAATTTTTAAAATAATTTTTAAACTATTTTTGTAGATCTGATGTATGGCACATGTATGGTTACAATTGTTATATCTTCTTTGAGAATTGGCCTTTTTATCATTATATAATGTCATTTTTGTCTTTTGTAATAGTTTTTTTTTTTACTTAAAGTTTATTGTGTCTAATATTGGTATAAACACCCCTGCTCTTTTTTTGTTGTTGTTCTTTTTTCTTTTACATACTTTTGCTTCCAACATTTGTGTGTCCTTAGATCTAAGATGTCTCATATAGAAAGCATGTTTGATCTTATTTTTTATTCCTTCTTTATTTTGACTGGAAACTATAACCCATACACATTTAAAACAAATATTGACAGGGAAGTACTGAAATTTGCCATTTGTAATTTGTTTTCTATGTATGTTATAGATACTTTGTTTCTCATTCTATTATTGACTTCTTTTGTGTTTGGTTTGTCTATGATTATTTTTAATCTCCTTTTTATTTCCTTTTGCGTATGTTTTATAGGGTTTTTTTTTTTTTACCAAAAGCAACCATATGATTCTTTAACTATCATACTACGTATAAAATATCCTAAAGTTTTAAAAAATCTATCATAAATTGATACTATCTTAACTTCAATTGAATGCAAAACTACTTCTTATGCAGTTTGCCTTCTTTCCTATTTCATGTTACTGATGTCACCAATTTTAATTTACCCTTCAACAATGTGGGGGTTAGGCATGCCAAACTCCAGCACAGCCAAAAATATACATATAACTTTTGACTCCTCAAAAATGTAAATGCGAGTAGCCTGCTCTTTGACCATAAGCCATACTTATAACATAAACAGTTGATTAACATATATTTTGTGTATGTACTATGTATTGTATTCTTACATTAAAATAAACTAGAGAAAAGAAAACGTTATTAAGAAAATCATAAGGAAGAAAAAATATATTTACTATTCATTAAGTGTAAATCAATTATCATTAATGTCCTCATCCTCTTCATCTTTATGTTGAGTAGACATAGGAAGAGGAAAAAGAAGAGTGGTTGGTATTGCTGACTCAGGGATGGCAGACGCAGAAGAAAATTTACTTATAAGTGGACCCTTGCAGTTTAAACCTGTGTAGTTCAAGAGTCAACTGTATGTCTTTACATATTATAAAACCATTAACATAGATTTGCAAATAATTTTTTTATGTATTTACAATCTAAGTTCCATAGAATATAAAAGTGTCTTTCTTCTACTTCCATAACAGAATACCTGATACTGGGTAATTTATAAAGAATAGAGATTTATTTTGTATAGTTCTGGAAGCAGGAAAGTTCAATATTGAGAGACTTGAGTCTTGCAAAGGCCTTCTTTCTTTTTCATCTCACAACAGAAGACAGATAGAAAAGAAAGCCCTTGTGCTAGAAAAAGGAAGAGAATGCCAAACTTGTTTTAACAATAAATCTACTTTTGCAATAAGGAATCCTTTCTTATGATACTGACATTACTTAATTCATTAGGGCTCTGCCCTCATTAACTAATTGCCTCTTAAAGGTCTCACCTTTCAACACGGTTACAATGAAGATTAAGTTTCCAACACATGAACATTGGAGAACACATTCAAACTATAGCAACTTCTCTGGAAAAGTTTTTATTTTTGTTATGTCTTTGAGTGACTGTCTAGAATTTTTCATTTCATCTTGAAGGATTCCATTTAAGGTTTATTGTAGAGAAGATTTAGTGTTAATAAACAACTTCAGCTTTGTTTGTATGGAAATGTCCTAATTTCTTTCCTATTTTTGAAAGAAAGTTTGCCAGGTATAAAATTCTTAGGTGACAGTTTTTTCTTCAATCATTTAAAATGCATTATGCACTTCCTCCTGTTTCTCAAAATTTCTGCAGAGAAATTCACTGATAGCCTTATTGAGATTCTTTGTATACTATCAATCTGTTTGCTTTTGCTGTTTTCAATGTTTTCTTCTTGTCTTTGGTTTTCAGCAGTTTGGTTAGAATGTGTCTCAATGGGGGTCTGTTTGAGTTTATCTGTTTTGGAGTTCATTGAGATTCTTGTATTTGTGTATCCATATCTTTTCCGTTACTGGTAAGTTTTCAATTTTTTTCCCCATTCATCTCTCTGTTTCTTTCTATCCCTTTTCTCAGTCTGGGAATCCTATAACATATATATTGACTTGCTTGATGGCATCCCACATGTCCTTAAAGATCTACTTTTCATTTCTTTTATTTTCCCTTTTATACTCAACAATTTCAAGATATCTGTGTTCAAGCTCTCTGATGATCTCTATTGTCTGAGTTTGTTGTTGAAACCCTCCAGTAAATTTTGCAATTAAGTTCTTATATTTTATAGCTCTAGAATTTTAAAAAAAATAATTTCTATCTCTTTGTGGCTATATTTCATATATTATTTCCCAATTTCCTTCTTTTATTGGTGTTTTCCTTTAGTTCTTTTAACATATTAAGACAGTTGTTTTCAACTTTTGTCTAGAAATTCCAATACATATCCCTTTTTAGGGATAATGTCTGTAGATTTATTTTGCTTCTTTGTATGGGCCATGTTTTTCTATTTCTTTGTATGCCTGTACTCTTTTGGTGAAAAGTGGGTATCTGAAAACAAAAAACAACCACCTTACCCAGGTTTTGCAGACAGTCATGGAGTTCTTCACTTATTAGAGGGCCCCTGAGACTTGGAATAATCCAAGAATGAAGGCTAAAGTTTTCCTCAGCTCTTTTCTGGACAAATGTCATGTCTGGGCATGAATATGTATACTGCTTTCCCCCTTTCTACCACCTTCTCTGTAAAAATGGTCATTTTTGCATGTGTTAATTTTCAAGAAAATCTCCCCACCAACACTTACTGAAGCCTTAGATTTTCTATTAGATTTCTATGCCTCTAATGCCTTTCTCCCTTGCATATGTGAATCGTCATTTCCCCTGCAGTTTTCTTCTGCCACAGCACCTGTTCCTGCCTTTTGTATCTTTTACCAACCTGAGATCCAATCTATATTAATATTCTCCATCTGATTTTCAAGTCAAGCAACACACAAGACTATTCAGGCCACCCATAGATGAGCCAGAATATCATAAATACATCTCACTCTACTCCTTCTGCCTGACTTCAGCTTTTGTTTCTATAGAAATGTCCTAATTTCTTTCCTGTATTTGAAGGAAGGTTCTTGACTAAAGGAATTCATAATTGCCTTACTTCCTCTCTACTGTGTCATGCTATGCTAGGGAGATGAAGGCAAGGGTGAATAAAAAACACCACTAGATTATCTAACATTTTGAATGTGTCTGTGTCTTGATTGGGCACTGTTACACTGTCTGTATCACTTGATTATTATAGATCTTTGATTGTTTTGCAGGACACCACTAAAATTATTTTAGTCAGACTATGATTGTTTAATTAATGCTTTAATGGGGGAATTATGAACAGGATCTTACTAGTCTGTCATCTTTCTGACATTATTCACAAAGGCATATTTTAAGATTTAAAAAGGTTGGATGTGGTGACTCAAGCCTGTAATTCCAGCACTTTGGGAGACCAAGGCAAGATGATTGCTTGAGCCCAGGAGTTTGAGACCAGCCTAGGTAACATAGTGAGGCCTTACTTCTACAAAAAAATAAAAACAAAAAAATAACTAGCTCACTGTGGCAGCATACATCTGTAGTATCAGCTACTTCGGAGGCTGAGGCAGAAGGATTTTGTGAACCCAAGAGGTCAAGTCTGCAGTGAACTATGGTCATGCCACTGCACTCCAGCTTGAATAACAGAGATCATGGGAGAATCAAACAAAATAAAAGACAAAAGAGGCAAAACAAAACAAAAACACTAGCAAATACTTGTCATGACTTTTTTTTCCCATAGAGACTGAGTATGTTAACCAAAGGCAACAAGGAAATAATATAACAGAAAAAAAAACTTGGTATGAAAGAAAATATGAAAAAATGAGGACAAAGGACATTTCTCACTTTAAAAATAGGGATTATGTGTTTCTCTGAAGGATAAATAGTTATCTCATCCTACTTTTCTATCTTCTTGTTCAGGAGCAACCAACATCAAACTGAAAATGTGATACTATTTAAAAATAAAGACTAGGATATGTGATATAATACTGTATAATCATGATCTAAGTGAAACAAAAAGCCAGTTATAGGCTCATGAAAGACATTGTATAGCCACTAAGAAAGTGGATCTCAAATGGGGAAAAAAATTCCACCCTAGACATGTGGCAACGTTTGGGGACATTTTTGGTTGTCAAAACTGGGTTAGAGGGGTACTACCTGTGGTTAGCAGGCAAAGGCCAAGGATTCTGTTATGCACCCTACAAATAATTGAACAGCTCCCCTCAAACAAATAGTTATCTGGCCTCAAATGTTAATAGTGGTAAGGCTGAATAACCATTCTTTAAGGCTAATATACAGTTATCATTTAAATCCCTTGAGAAGAGACTAGGTGCACATTTTTCTAAGCCCCAATACCTACGTCATTGTTGGACACATAGTAGGCTTTTTTGGAGTACTTTTTTTGCAGTCATTCATCTTTTTCTATATTAAATATGTCACACTGTTTTAATTTCTATGTTTATAATAAAACTCTATATTTTGAACTAGCCCTTGTCCCCATTCTTCTTCAGAACTGCATTTATTTTATGCTTGGACATTTTTATTCATGTAAAAAAAATTAAGTCTACTCATTAAATTCTAAGCAAAAGAAAGTTCAACTCTTTAAGAATCCACTAAATGTATAATTAAACATTAACATCTCTCTTGATGGTTTCTTTGGCTTTGCAGAAGCTTGTCAGTTTAATAGGTCCCACTTGTCTATCTTATCTCTTATGGCCTGTGGGTTTTGGGTTTTGTTCAGGAATTGGATGCCAGTTCCAATTTCCATAAGGGCACGTCCTGCATTTTCTAAGGTTCTTATGGTTTGAGATTTTACATTTAGGTCTCTGATCCATGTAAAGTTAATTTTTGTGTATGGGGATAGATAGGGGTCTTGTTTGAGTCTTCTGCATGTGGTCAGCCAGTTTTCCCAGCACCATTTACTGAATAGGTCCTCCTCTCCCCAGTGGTAGGTGGTGGAGGTTTTGTCGAAGATGAGTTGGTTGAGAAATTGAGGTTTAGCTTCTGGAATCTCAATTCTATTCCATTTGTCTTTATGCCTGTTTTTGTACCAATATCAAACTGTTTTGATTATTGTAGCTTTATAGTAAAGTTTGAAGTCTGGTTTGGTTTTTTTTGCTGAGTATTGTTCTGGCTATTCTTGGTCGTTTGTGTTTCCATATGAATTCCTGTATTGTTTTTTCCAGGTCTGAGAAGAATGTTGCTGGTAATTTTATGGGTATTGCATTAAATCTGTAGATTGCCTTAGGTAGGATGGACATCTTCACAATGTTGAGTCTTCTAATCCATGAGCATGGGATATTTTTCCACTTGTTTGTGTCATCTTTAATTTCTTTGAGCAGTGTTTTGTAGTTTTCATTGTAAAGGTCTTTCACATCTCTGGTTAGGAAGATTCCAAGGTATTTCATTTTTTTAGTGGCTATTGTAAATGGAGCAGGGAGACAGCCCACAGACTGGGAAAAATTCTTTGCCAACTCCAGGTCTGACAAAGGCTTAACATCTTGAATCTACAAGGAACTCAAACATGCTGAAAAGAAAAAAAGCAAACAACCCCATTATAAAGTGGGCAAAATATATGAACAGACACTTCTCCAGGGAAGACATCCGAGCAGCCAATAGACACATGAAGAAATGTTCAACTTCAGTAATCATCAAGGAGATGCAAATCAAAACCACACTGAAATACCACCTAACTCCAGTCAGAATGGCAATTATCAATAACTCAAAAAATAACAGTTGCTGGAGAGGGTGTGGTGAAAAGGGAACACTTCTACACTGTTGGTGGGAGTGCAAACTAGTGCAGCCTCTGTGGAAAACACTGTGGTGATTCCTAAAAACTCTAAATATCAACCTCCCATAGGACCCCGCAATCCCCCTACTGGGAATATACCCTGAAGAACTCAAATCACTCTGTCAAAAAGATACCTGCACACGTATGTTTATTGCAGTATTGTTCACAATAGCAAAAACCTGGAATCAACCATACTGTCCATCAAAGGAGGACTGTATTAAAAAATGTGGTACATATACACGATGGAATACTATGCAGCCATAAAAAAGAACAAAATTCTGAACTTCGCAGCAACCTGGATGAAACTAGAGTCAATAATACTGAGTGACCTCTCACCGAAACAAAGATCTGAGTATTACATGTTCTCACTCATATAGCGGACCTTGAACATCCATCATAATATTATAAGAAAAGGACTGACAGTGGTGGGAAACTATGGGAGAGTAAGGGAAGGGAGGTGGGATTAATGGTAGTCAATATCTTTTTTCAGTTTTTTGGGTCTTATTTAATGTCTATTCATAAACTATCATAATGTTCCTCAGATAATTTGCATTTATAAACATGTGTCTAGATACTTGATGTTCTTTATGGCAATAAAATTGATGTCTTTTTAAATATTAGTTTTCCTGACTGTTTTTTGCTAATTGTAAAATAAAATTGTTTTAATAATAAAATTGTGTCAAGTATTTTTCGTTTATTTTATTTAACCAGGAAACAACATTCATCTTTTTATTTTTAAATTTAATTTTTCTTCTTCAAACTTTCCTTTTAACTACTAACCAAGTTTATTCTTAACACGATATTTACTATTTTATAGTAATTTTAGAGGTACTCTAAAATAGAATAAACTTATTATAAATATATTATTAAATCAAATCTAGAGTCAATTATCAGTTGGTGTAGTTATGTGCTCAAATTGGTTTGTTGCTTTTTTTCTTTTGATGTAAATCTGTGAGTTTATGAATTTTTTTATCTACTCTGAAGTTGTTGATCAACAATGCCAGAAACTTCAAGCAGGTAGGTGGGTTGTGTTTTTACTGTAAAGTATTGACACAGGTTTTAAACTCTAAGTTAGTAGCCAAAATTTTTATAAGGATATTGTGCATAAAACATGGATACATTTTTTCTCTTGAAAAGCCAGAGCTGACATTACTGGCCCTAAATGCCCCAAGGTTACAATTAATTGAAAATAAATAGTGGTTACTTTCCCCAAATTTTTTTCCATAGCTTCTAATCATTATTACTTCCTTGAGATCAAGATATTGTGTCAATTGCTAAATATCATTGAGTTTGCACTGACATCTTTCTTATAGAAAGACAGAAAAGTAAAATATTTCTCATACTCATAACTATAGTAAATAACAAAATGAAAGCTAAAAGAATCTTCACAATGACTGCTCTTCCTTTGAACAGGATACAAATCTGTAAGGTATAGATTATATTCTTAAATAGTCTAGTACCTACACATATTTATTCTCCTCTTTTCAAGTTATTTTTGTCTAGCACAGATTGGCAACGTTTGAATAGATAGTACTAATGACTCTTGATTTGTTGCTTATTAACTGTGAAGAAGCATTTTTAATATTATATCTATTTCCTTTTGTACTGAATAGATGAATTGAGATCAGAGAAAAATAAATTTGTGTTTCAATGAAACATTTTCTACTAGAGATAATGTCCATCCGTTTTCAGTTCTATTCTCTACTTATTAATAATTTCCCCTCAAATTACCATTTATCTTTTTCTTCTATATTTGTGGACCCAATGATTTATGTTTAGATAATTTTGAATTAAGAAGCTTAAGATAACTTTTTTTTTGGAATTAATTCAAATTAGAATTTATTCTCACTTATATACAAAAGCAGTATCTTCAAAATTTTTAAGTGGGGGTGGTAAATAAGTACTTAGCTCATTCTGGACATTTTAAGTTCTTTCACTAAATTGCATCTCTGTTACTTTACTTTCGAGTTTGGTAATGTTGTCGCATTTAAATATTCCAGAACGACATTATCCTCTTATATTTGCTAAATTTTGAGTTTTTGCTTTGGAGTATACAAATAGTTTTGTTATTACAATAGTTAAATTAATTCCAATTAGTGTTTTTTCAACTCTCTTTTGTTACCAACAGCTAAAGGAAGATTCTTTAAAGTTGATAAATTTAGGCCTGGCTAACTTCCAGGAGACTCATATTTTAAATAAATCAAAATTTATTTATTCTTAAGAATTTGTCTATCCTGAGACTCATAAAAAAAATCTAGATTATTTAGATAACTACTGGATACATAGACTTTCTGAAACATGTAAAAACTTTTAATTAAAGACACAGCAAGATTTTTTTATTTGAAGAAAAATATACCTTAGCAATACTGATGTTCAACATAAAAGACCATAACTTGTTATATAGAATTTAGCCTGAGTCAATCAATCTTGTCTTAAAATTCTGTTCTAAAAACTCGTAAAACAGAAATGACCAAGATGACGCACCAGGATAATTCAGTATTTTACCAATTATGTTACAATTTTTTAATACATTACTTTATGGTTACCAGCCACTTTATTACGCCCCCAAAAAAGCAAACGAAAGAAAGAAAATATAATATTTATAAATAATATTGATTAGATATGTATTATATTTAAGGCCTTTATTTTTATAAAGTAATATAGTAAATTATGAGTTGTTCATTTATTTACAAACAAGATTTGCAAAGGTAGTACATTTAGATTGAATTTTACACATAATTTAACATTTCTGATTTTAGTAATGTATAAGATTTCAACATTAATTTTAATCCATAGTTTTAGTTGAATAGAATATTATATAGTACAATAATATTTATGTATTGTATTTTTAAATTTATTGGTTCACTTTCTAATAATAAATACACTAATTTCATTGGTGTGTGATTTAATGAACTGAAAAGCAAATTTATGAATAACCTTTTCTAAATGTTTCTAATACAAATATCAAATTAAGTATACTGTGATAATTATTTGCTATCCCCAAAATAGCATTAGCAAAATCACATGAATTATTTAAGTTGTTATTCTTCATATAATTAACATTTGAAATTATATCTAGATGTTAATTAAAATACTAATTTTCTTTAGCATCTTTGACAATATGTTAGGGTGGAAAATACATTGTGTTTTAGATTTTAACTGTTGCTATATAGTCTTTAATTTATCCAATTTGAAGCTTAAAATACCCTGAAAAAAAAAAACAGAGAAAAGAAGAAAATGAAGGTTGTAACTTCTAAATTGGTGAACTATTCATACTCACAATGTATGAAATAGAAAGGGAAACATCTCTAGACAAGTTATTTCCAGATGTTTTCCTAAAATCTCTGAGACAAAGATGTAAGACTTATCAAGCAAGGGGAATTCTTTCAAATAGCCTTTCTAAAACTCTGCATGAAACTCAAAAATTCAAACTCACAGTATGGTTTCCACTAGTTTTATAGTTTTCTTTTATGCATAACTTCATATAGAGTCTAGATAAGCGTTTTACTGTGACCAGATTCCTTTGATTACTTTTCAAAATGCTACCATGTGTGCATACACATGTATGTGTAAATGGAGGGCAAGGATAAGAGAAGAGAAGGAAGAGAAATGGCAATCTAGTGGGTGCCATATTTGATTATAATTTGTTTGTAATCTAAATGATCTATATCTGGTAAGACATTATGATTCTTATCTATTATAATATCATAAGCAAGACCTTGACCAAATTTTGTGTGTAGACTATGATTATAGAAATTCATAGAATATACAAACTCCACAATTTTACAGAGAACAGTATTTGAGATCATTTACTTAGTAGTGAACCTATTGCTAGAATACCAATTTCCGACATTTTAATCTGGACTTTCTCCCGCACTAGTGATTGTTTGTTGCTTTCTTTGCATCCTGAATCACATGTCTTTTAAAAGTAGATAATATTTGGTGCAACCAAGAACTGAGTTAAAGGCGTATAATATTGCTTGCACCCAACAATGCTGAATTTCAAAAGACAATAGTACCTGGTAGCATATGATGGTATCTTAGTAGTGTTCTTTCTGTGATATTATAATTACTTAGTTGAAGACTACTAAAATAATAGAGTTGCCTTAAATTCACATAACTTAGCAGTTCAGGTTAAAATACTAAATAGTCTCATTTTCAAAAAAGAGGTGTTTGTGTGTGTATTTTATATATATATATATATATATATATATAATATTCTTATATTATACAATGGAAAAAGATTTGCTGCTTGAAAAAAAAATTAAACTTCCACAGAGTAAATCAAGAATGTTACCAGTATTATTCAAGATATTTTAGTGCATGCAGAAGTGAAATTAATAAATAGTTGTACTAAGAAATCAATGACTGGTGTTAAAGAATCAGCACATCAACTTATATCTTATTTTCCAGGCTTCTTAAGAGAATGCCTTAATGTTTGTGAAAAATGGGAATTATTTGTTAGAATCTTAATTCTAACAAGATGACAAATGACCAAATCTTATAAAAGTTATTAGGAAGTAAAAATATAGTAGCCAATAGTAAGCAATTCCATAGGTCTAGTTCTAGTCAAATCTTTTACAGATCTGTCATTTTAGTTACCTTCAATAGAAGAATTATAGACATCATTTTTATATAGCAGTTTTTGACAATTAAAATTGAGAAACTAAACTGATTTCATTATTCATAATACATGTTAATTTTTTGTCTCCTGGTTGTTGGCAATGCTTGTCAGTCATAACCCTATGATCTTCCTGTATGCACATCTTGATACCAAATGTGGGCAGTGATGCTGTTGGTAGTGGTGGCATAGGACTATTATTGCTATTATTCCTTATGTGGGTAATATGTAGTATAAAATACTTAAGAGGCCATATTATTCCCTTAAAGTTTCAAATAACACATTATACTTTTATTCTTTTTTTTTTTTTTGAGTTGGAGTCTCATTCGGTCACCCAGACTGGAGTGCAGTGGCCGCTCCCGACCACCGCAGCCTCGACCTGCTGGGTTCCGGCGATCCTTCCGCCCCAGCCTTCCGAGTAGCCGGAATTACAGGCATGCGCTACCACGTGCCCGGCTAATTTTTTTATTTACTGTAGAGATGAAGTCTCGCTGCCCAGGCGGGTCTCGAACCTGCGGACTCAGGCAATCCACTCACCTCAGCCTCCCAAAGGCGTGGGATTACAGTCTGAGCCACCGAGCCCGGCTATACTTTTATTCTTAAAATAGCTGTCCTTTTATTTTATTTTTTCTTAATTTCTTAAAAATACTTTACAGCTTTACTTGGCTACTAAACTTTCATAAGCTAACATATAGGAAGTGTTTGAATGGCATCTTAATTCCAAGAATAACTTAAAATATATGATGTTTTTGGTTGAGGGCCAAGATTTTCATGTACCAATTTTCTGTGGAATAAAAATTGTGGAGGTGGGGGTGGAAATAATCCCTTTAAAATGCCTCTTTTTTTTCAACTACTTTCATGTGAAAATTGTTGTTAAAGATAGTAATTCCAGTTTCCTGTTATGTCAAATGAGTAATAGTCTAATATTCAAGTGTAAACTCTAGAAAAGAAGTCATTCCAAACACAAATATAATTCAATGGGCTGCAATATGATTGGTTAACTTTTCAAACATAAGAGTTTTCTATGCATTAATTCCTCCATACTCCTTGCAATAATTTAACTAATTTAAATAATTTGATTGACTCTTGGAACTGCAGGACACATTTATTTGAATGAAGTTCCTACATCATTAAATCAATATAGAGCTGTGTTCCTGAATTAAGTACCATTTGAGAAAGTGTGATTGAATTTCCATAGAAATAAATTGATGTTACAAATTTCTCTGCCATTTGACTTAGACAGAAAATAAGAAACAAGGGAGTATAAATTTCCCTTGTTTTATTATAAAAATAGAATCTGTTTTTCTTTCTAAGGGATTGTTAGGTCTTAAATTTGATATCAGGTAGTTTTCAAAAACATAGTATTGAAGTAATGGACATTAGTTCTTAGTATTTCAAATCAAATAGGTCCAAAATTATCTAGGTTTACATTTACTATTTAATATTTTAATATCATGCTCAAGGGAGATAATAAATAGATATAGCAAATATAGCACCTAGAAAGAATATGCAATTGACTAAAATATTATTGTGAAGTAAAAAAAGAAAATAATATATAAAATTGCATTCAAAAAATTTCTATCATACAAGTAATTCTATATAAAGATTGTAGCTCTCAAATACTAAAACAATGATTACTGATTTAAATAAAGAAAACAAAAAAAATTGGCATTTGTGTCTGTCACGGATTTCTGGAGAAACAAAATCAACTAATACGTGTGTGTGTGTGTGTGTGTGTGTTTGTATGTGTGTGTGTGTGTGTGTGTGTGTGTGTGTGTGTGTGTTTTATATCTTTTGAAGGGCAAACCCATTCTAGCACAGGCTTCCCTAACTACATAACTGTTCTAGAAATCCATTGACCTCAGTATACCAGCTAGCATTGTTGTGAGAGGCTGTGTTTGGCTTCAGTTAATTGTTTTGTGGAGATTCTTTTAATGCATTTTCCCATTTCATGATTTACAAGTGCACCTGCCCACACCGCACTGAGTGTTCAGCAGTTTTTGACCAAAAGTGGCATGACACCATGCCTCACTCTCCCTATTCTCCTGATCTCTCTCTGAGTGACTTTTATTTTCCCAGATGAAAAAAGCCCTAAAAGGGAAACGTTTTGCCAGTGTGGAAGAGGTGAAAAATAAATGGCAAAAATACTAAAAAGAATCAAAGTTGACAAGTTGAAAAAAAATTTTGAGCAGTGAAAAAAACATTTCAATAGGTGTATTGCACCAAGCTGAGAGACCTCAACGGTGACTAAAGTTTAAACATGTAAGAATAAATACACAATTTGTTATAAATAAATTCCAGGTACACACACACACACACACACACACACACACACACACACACACACACACACACACTTGCCTCTTGAACAACATAGGTTTGTTAACTTATATAAGAATTTTTCTCAATGAATATATTAGAAACATTTTTGGAGATATGAAACAATTTATAAAAACTTGCCGATGAGCCATGTAGCCAAGAAATATGGAAAAAATAAGAAAAAGTTAGGCATGTTTCATATACATAAAACATGTGCAGATACTAGACTATTTTTACCTTTTACTATGATAAAATATTCACAAATCCACTACAAAAAGTTAAAATGTTTCAAAACACATACACGAAATCACTTACTGACCACATATGGCATCATTCAAAGTTGAGAGAAATATGAACAAATGCAAAGATGCAGCATTAAATCTTAACTCCATAAAATTGACTGTGATACATACTGTAATAATTTTGTTGACACATTCTGTTGCTGTTGTGATGAGCTTAAGTGTCTAGAGAAATTGCTTAAAATGCTGCGTGACAGTAATCATCTCTGCAGGTGATCCTCATCTCACCAGTATATTGTGTATTGCAGTAAAATGTTATCTCTAGTGATTCTCACATATTTTCATTGTGTCTAGTGGAGTGCCATAAATCCTGAAATGCACCGTGGAACCCATACGATGTGCCACTATTGATGCTTCGTGTGCTCCCAAGAAGCAGAGAAGAGTCATAGTATTACAAGAAAAAGTTGAATTGCTAGCTATTTATCATAGATTGAGATCTGCAATTGTGGTTGTTCACCATTTCAAGAGAAATGAATCCATAATAAGGACTATTTCATAAAAAGGAAAAGGAAATTTGTGAAGCAATAGCAGCCACATCAGTAGACATGAAAACCTTTCACTTTTTGCAAGTTTTTTTTTTAACATTCTCATACTAAAACTGAAAATGATCTCATACTGAAAATGCAACTTTTATATACGTGCAATATTGCTATAATGAAGGCATACCTATAGACTTTAATATGATTTGTGGAAAAAATGAGTCATTATATGACAACTTAAAGCAAAAGGAAGGTGAAAAATCTAAAGCTAGAGTATTTAATGTCAGTAAAGGATGGCTTGACAATTTTAGAAAGAGATTTGGCTTAAAAATGTCAAGATAACAAAAGAAGCAGATTCTGCTGACCAGGGGACAGCCGGACAAGTTCCCATGTACCATTAAGAAAATTATTAAGGAGAAAGGGTAAGCATCTAAAGAGGTTTATAATGCAGACAAAAGTGTCCTGCTTAAAAGAAAAAGAAAAAGAAAAAGAAAAAGCACCACAAAGAACATTTATTAGTAAGGAGAAGAAGCAAACACCACGACTTAAGGCAGAAAGGGATAGGCTAAATCTACTGTTTTGTGCAAATGTCAGATTTATGATCAGGACTGCTCTTATCCATAAAACTGTTAACTCTTCAACCTTAAAGGAAAAAAACAGACACCTATTTGTAATACAAGATGATCTGGACAATGAGAATCCTTTTTCTGAATTAGTTGCATTGATTTTTTCACCCTAAATTCTGGAAATACCTTGCCCATAAAAATTGAAAAATTATATAGCTAATAAACACCACATTAGAAAAAGTAAAGGAAGACAACTTGATGGAAATAAAATTTTAAAAAAGACAACTTTATGGAGATGAGTACTTCCAAATCAGTGTCAGATGATGAAGATGAAGATGAAGAAGAAGCAGTGACTGAAAACAAATTGATGTTAGACAGTCTGGCAGAAGGTTTCCAATTATTCAAGACTGATTAGATTTATTTGATGACAAGAACCCTTTTATGACATGGGCACTGAAACTAAAGGAAACAGTGGAAGAAGGATTGACACTAGACAGATATTTTGGAGAAATAAAAAAACTAAAAAAAAGTCAGATAAAAATTATGATGTATTTCCTTAAAGTTAAACCAAGTGTGTCTGTTTCTCCAGCTATCCTTCCATCTCCAACACTTCTGCCTCTTCCATCCCTGAGAGAGCAAGAACAATTCTTCCTTTTCCCCCTCCTTAGTCTTCTCTATGTGAATATTTTTGTTATGATTCACTTACACTCAATACATAATAAATATATTTTTCTTCCTTATGATTTTCATAGTATTTTCCTTTCTCTAGCTTACATATTAAAAGAAAACAGTATGCAATACATATAGCATACAAAATATGTGTTAATTGACAATTTATGTTACTGGTAAAGTTTCTGATAAACAATAGTAGTTAAAATTTTGGACAGTCAAAATTTATACACAGATTTTCGACTGCATGGAGTTTGGCACTCCAACCCTTGTGTTGTTTCACGGTTACCGGTGAGAGTGTGTATATTATATTATATACATATACATAATTTTATTATGTATACATACGCACATGGAGAGAAAGCAAGAGACAGAGATTTTAGAGATTTTAAGAGATTGACTTGGGCAATAATGGGGAATGACAAGTCAAAAATCTGTAGGGCAAGTCAGCAAACTGGAAACTGAGGCAAGATTTTTATATTCATCTTGAAACTGTGAAAAGTCAAAATGGAGTAACTTTAGTCAGGGTGGCAGTCATTTCAACATTGCTCAACTTAGTCATGCTTTTTTAGCAGCTTACTTCAACTCACCTTATAATCATTAAATAAGAAACAAAACTGATTTCCCAAGGTAATTAGTGATAATTGTCTTGTAAGCCCCCAAGCATGCTTAGTACTAACTACTCTTTCATCCAAAGTATTTGCC
This sequence comes from Carlito syrichta, assembly GCF_000164805.1. NCBI lineage: Eukaryota > Metazoa > Chordata > Mammalia > Primates > Tarsiidae > Carlito > Carlito syrichta. Next base: position 200,718 of record NW_007258423.1, read on the forward strand.
TTCCTGCCGTAAGGGACCAAGCTGACCTAATCTATTGTGATCAGCCCTCATGAACAATGTGACAGAGACCACTACCTCATCACCATGCTTACCTGCCTGTTTGGTGATGACATGACACAGACCACCACCCCATCACCATGGCGACTTGCCTCCACTGAAGAGAAGCTTTAAAAATTTTCAGCCTCAAGCATTTACTGTGAAATGCTACTTCAGTGCGTGGTTCCTTCTCTAATCTTGGAGATGTGGATCTACACTTTTTCTCTGATGTACTTTCTAAATAAACTTTTTTTTACCTACTCTATTTGCAATTTTTTGTATCTTTCTTGCAGCACCAGTTCACCAACCCAATAAGTCTTGAGGTACAATTCCTTATTTTTTAGGATATTTTAGTTTTTATGCTTAAGATCTCCAACTGATTGTATTAATCCCACCCACATTACCAAGAGTAATCTCCTTTACTTAAATTCAACTGATAGTAAATGTTTTTTTTTAATTTTTAATTTTAAATATGTGGAGTACAATTCAGGGTTATTTATTATGCAGTACCCTTGTTGATGAAGTAATAACCCCCTCCCCTGGCAGTTCCCCACTACTGCCAATCTCACCCCTGCTCTCCCCTGTCAGTTTCCCACTATTGCGGATCCCTTTCTTATAGTATTATGACAGTTGTTCAAGGTCCACTTATGAGGGAGTACATGTGATACTCGGTTCTTTGTTTCTGTGATAGATCACTCAGTATTATAGCCTCTAATTCCATCCAAGTTGTTTTGAAGTTCACACTTTTGTGCTTTTTTTATTGCTACATAATATTCCACCATGTATATGTACCACATTATTTTTAATCCAGTCTTCTTTTGATGGGTAGCATGGTTGGTTCCATGTTTTTGCAATTGTAAATAATACTGCAGTAAACACGAGTGTGCAGGTATCTGTTTTCATAGAGTGATTTGAGTTCCTCCAGGTATATTCCCACTAGAGGGATTGTGGGGTAGTGTGAGAGGTTGATTTTGCATCTTTTAGGAACACCACACTGTTTTTCACAGAGGCTGTACTAGTTTACACTCCCACCAACAGTGTAGAAGTGTTCCAATTTGCTGCATCCTCTCCAGCATCTGTTGTTTTTTTGTTATTGATGATGACCATACTAATTGAAGTTAGGTGGTATCTCAGTGTGATTTTAATTTGCAATTCTTTGATGACTAATAAGTTTGAGCATTTTTTCATGTATCTGATGGCTGCTTGTATGTCTTCTTTTGAGAAGTGTCTATTCATATTTTTTACCTGCTTTGTAATGGTGCTATTTGTTTTTATCTTTTCGGTATGTTTGAGTTCTTTGTAGATCCTAGTTATTAGGCCTTTGTCAGATACAGTTGGCAAATTTTTTTTTTCCCAGTCTGTGGGTTGCCTCCTCACTCTTTCAATGGTTTCTTTGGCTTTGTAGAAGTTTGCCGGTTTGATGAGGTCCCATTTGTCTATCTTTTGTGACATGGGCACTTAGGGTTTTGATCAGGAATTGGTTGCCAGTTCCAATTTCCATAAGGGTGCCTCCTGATTTTCCTAAGGTTCTTATAGTTTGAGGGTTTATGTTTAAGTCTTTGATCCATTTAGAGTTGATTGTTGTGTACGGTGATAGGTAGGGGTCTTGTTTTAATCTTATGCATATGGTCAGCCAGTTTTCCCAGCACCATTTATTGAATAGGTTCTCCTCTCCCCAGTGGTTGAAGGTGGAGGCTTTGCTGAAGATGAGTTGGTTGAAAAATTGAGGTTTTGCTTCTGGAATCTCTATCCTGTTCCATTGCTCTATATGCCTGCTCTTGTACCAATATGTTAATCACAATTACAAAATTGCCTCACAGCAATTTCTAGACTAATATTTGATCAAACAACTGAACACTATATCTTAGCTAAGATAACTCATAAAATTAACTATCACAGCATTATGTAAATAAAATAGAGTATTAATTGCTTTTACCCTCTTTTTAAAAAGTCAGCTATTTATTATTACATTGTGTAAGTGCAATCTTAATTATATGGTTACAATAAATGTATTTAAAATAGCTCATTAGAGCAATTGACTAATATTAGAATAAGTTCTTACATTCTGGCTTGTTTAATAACTAACCTGTAAATAAAAGCTATTAATTTGCAGATTAAGTAGATTCATCGGCCTCCTTCTTGGAGTTAAATGGATAGATTGATGCACTTTTTTCTATTATCTCTTTTAATTATAGCAATTAACCTGAAATATGAGGTTATTTTATTTTTGAACAAATTTTCTATTTAAACTATTATAGGCTTTATTTTAAAAATAATGTAACTTTCAATTTATTCAGAGGTTTTTTATTTTTGAAGTTGATAACTTTGCAAGTTCATTTAAAAATGAATGTTATATAATATTATACTATAAATGATTAATATAATAACAGTATTTTGATAAAAAATAAACAAGGAAAAATTTAAAGTAACATATAGATTTTTTCTTGATATTTGTAAGTGTACTTTATAAGGAATCAACTGCTTGTGTCATAACAGAATTATAGATGCAAGATAATATTAGTTATTGCAAGTATCCTTGGTATTTCTTAAGAAGAAGAGCTTTGATGAAAAGATTTTTATAATTGTGTAAATTTCTATTTTGAGATATTATTTTACAGATTGTTTTTAGCATTTAGGTGTTTTTAAAAATATCCCTTTAAAAAAATGAACTACCACTTAATTCAAGGATGGCCTTGATATTAACTGCCTTATCAGTAATTATAAAAGTGAGATTTATTTCAATGATATTCTTCTTTACTTAATTCCTTATTTCCCAAAGACAACTATCTTTCTCCTAAATAATGAGATATTATAGAAAGGAGAGAAACATATTTATTTCTTTCATGAAAATATTTATCAAGACGTCTTTAATAATACCATCACATTAAAACTCTACTGAATAAGATTAGCTCATCATTCTAGGGAAGATGTTATACAAAACAGGTTTCAGTAAAGTCTTATTTTTTTAATCTGAGAGTTTTAAGAAACAGATTAGAAATTAATGATAAAACAGTCATAAGATATTTCAGAACTGTAATTCAGTAAGCACAGTAAAATTTTTATTCTTATAAAAATTAGTAAAATAGTGATTAAGCAATTGCTACATTAAAAGACTCTTAAATAGCTGACTTTATGATTGATTTTGGACAGAAATCTACATGCAAAAATTTAAATACAATTTTTGAAAAATATTATATTATAAAATACCTTTTTAAGAAATAAAATTACAAATATTTTTATTTTGGGAATCTAAAAAATCACATTCTCTTCTTGTTCTGTTTTGACTGGAGATTAATAATACTGGTTATTATTTCACTTTCATGTGTTTTGTTAGATAGAGAATTAGCATCTGAAAACAATATCAGGTTGCCTACAGAGACTGTGATCTTGGTATTTTGGCTTATTTATCATTGGTTTGCACATGATCTTAGAATTGGATAATATCACATTTTCTTTTACATATTATTTTTACTATCCTTCTTTTTTTTTTCAGTCTTTCAAAACTTTTGTTGCTTTTTCCAAACACTATCATTTGGGCCAGTTTCTCAAATTTTTGCATACATCCTAATCACTTGGCAGACTTGTTGAAACAAAGATTGTTACACCCCACACTAGAGTTTCTAAATTACTAGATCTAGAGTAAGCCTCAAAATTTTCTTTTTCAACAAGTTTCTATGTCACATTAATATTACTGATCTGGGAATCATACTTTAAGAAATCTAGATTAGTTTTCCTGTTTCTCAAACTTTATATTATATCTTGCAGATGAGGAACAACTGAAAATACTAAGAAGAAACCAGATTACAAGATAATGTCTTCTAGATTAGTGATTTTCAATTTTAATATACTTTAGAAGCACATATATAGCTTTAAAAACTGAGGACCCCCTGATTACCTCCAACAGAAATTTCGAATTGATTGTTCTTGGAAACACCTTGGCAATGGAACTTTTAAAGTTCCTTGGGTGATTCTGACATGTAGCCAATATTGAAAATCTCTCTTCTATATAGATAGGGATTAAAATTAATTCTTATTACTATTAGGGAGGAATCACAACAAATTAAATGCTACCTTTTCAAGAGATCTCTTTCTTAAAAATATTCACATCTTCTTAGAAATTTTTAGACAACTAGTTAGATATTATCTATATAGTTGTTTAAGCCTTGAAGTCAAGGAAGACTCTTCACTGATTTATACAATAAATTTTTTAGATCATTAGTTTTTCAGACTCAGTAACAGAAATAGAAGATTTGGAAAAGAAAAAAATATGACAACAATGCTGGCAACAAGATCTGCTACTCCTATCAGAATACTCTATCTTTTCACCCTAGCTGATAGCCACCTACATACTTTAGTATTCCTCAATAAGATAGAAAACAAAGTTTTCAGGTCCTGGTAGAAAGCACTACTAACTGGGATTTTAATGCAAATGAACATCTACTAGCCAAGTTTGAACATAGATGAATGGATTAAGTAATTGGTTCTCAATTGAGGATTATTTGAGTCCCCTCCAGGGGACACTTGACAATGCCTGGAAATATTTTTGGTTGTCACTCCTGACTGGGAAAAATAAAAGCAGGAGATGGGAAGTGGGCAAAATTTACTGGCGCTTAGTATGCAAAGGTCAGGGATGCTGCTAAACATACTACCATGCATAGAACAACCCTGTGCAACCATTATCCAAAAATGTCTATAGTGCTGAGTTTAGGAATTTCTCATCAAAGTTATCTGATTCAATAAACTATTGCATGAATTAATCTATAAGAATCTTGAATAATTACAGCCTTTAAAGAACATGTTGCTCTCTTTGATATATAGTATCAACATAACACAAAACTGATATTATCAGATCAATTAGTATAATCAATTTAAAAATAAAATTTAGAAAAATATTAGCATTCTTTATTGTACCTAAGACAAACATATGCCCTGAGCACTACTATTGTGACTATTTTTTTTTTTTTGAATTGGAGTCTCACTCTGTCACCCAGACTGGAGTGCAGTGGTCGCTCCCGGCCACCGCAGCCTCGACCTGCTGGGCTTCGGCATCCTTCCGCCTCAGCTTTCCGAGTAGCCGCAATTACAGGCATGCGTGACCACACCCGGCTGATTTTTTGATTTACTGTAGAGATGAGGTCTCGCTGCCCAGGCGGGTCTCGAACCTGAGGGCTCAGGCAATCCACTCACCTCAGCCTCCCAAAGGCACGGGATTACAGGCTGAGCCACCAAGCCCGGCTTATTGTGATTATTATTGTTATTATTATTATTATAAAATTGATAGTGCCATTATAAAGAAATGAGTTACAATCTTTTTGCTACAATACACAATAGTAGGCAATAACCAATCATTTACAAAATCTTCTAATATGAATATTGGAAAAACATTCTCCAATAATAAATAAGGGCTTTAGAAAAGTCATGCAAAAGGAAGTTACTCAACTTCTTATTTCGCTAAGGACATTGAAAAAGGAAATTCTTAAAATTTTTGAAATTTTTCCTTTATGTGACCACACTGGATAGAAACACAATTTTTTTCTTTTTTACTATTTGTCTACAAACCATTATCCTGTGGAAATTTTGATATTTTTGGAAGGGAAAAAAAAAATGACTCATCTATGTAAGAAATTGACTATATCTGCAACAGTCTTTCAATCCATGTACATAGAAATATGTCTGAATTGATATGTTTTCTGCTCCACTGTCTTTTTGCATTCTACAATTAATTTACTGGTAATTTTTAAGCAAAAAGTTGTCAGAAAAAGTTTTCACCTAGAGTGACATTTGCAAGCAAGTTATAGGTTCCTAAAATTAAGAGTTTATAATGAAAATGCTGACACAACCTTAAGTGTGTTAGTGTGAAGAGCACCACTATAATAAATCAGTCGCTTGTCTTTTATATCAGTCAAAAATTCTATAAATCAAATTACTAGAATGTGAATCATGATTCCAAAGTTTAAATCAGCTCTGCACATCAACACTAGTGATAATATTTTGGCAGTAAATCATGTCATGCATAGACATACTCTTGTGCTATTCATTTAGTTACTTAAAAAGTAGCTAAAATTGTACTTTGGGAGCATTTAAAAATATATCTTCTGAACATATTGCACATAATACAATTTTAATTTAAAACATGTGGGAGAAAAAATCTGAATACATAAGCTAAAAAGTTCTTCAAAATTTTTATTATCATGTTTAGTACATAAACCTCATTTTAACTATAAAGTTGCTATGCATAAAATATCTAACTAAATGTAATTTTGTATCCACTCAACAAATAAAATAGCCACTTCAGAAACAAAAATATGAAAGGAATAAATGATCTCTGTGCAGATTATTCACTAAAACATAAGATAATTATATACTTGCAATCAGTTTTCAAATGTCTGCATAAAACTATTGAATCTGATATTTTAATTCATTAATTGAACAAATCAAGTTTATCTAATTAAAAACAATTCAAATGGTATGCAATCACATAGTGTAAAAGTGGAAACTCCCTTATCATTCACATTCATTGTGAACAAAGGCTCACAATTTGGTATGAGTAATTCAGGAAAATTTGTACATATTTACCCACTCACTTACAAACAAGCATACATATATTCGAATATGAGTATTACAGTGTGTATGTACTTATTTGATATAAGAATTTTATTCTTGTCTTATTTTATATAGTGATTCTTATTTTTGTGACAATCCCTTTCTTAAGACTGAAATCTTTCAATGTCAATACAAAAAGTTCTACCTTGTTCTTCCACATTTTTGCACAAAATGTAATATGTTTTATTTGAATACATTTATGGGGTTACAGTATAAATTTGCTATATAGGTTATATTACATAATGATCTTGTCAGGGATATTATTGTATTCATCACTGGAGTAATGTATGCTGTACCCATTACAGAATTTCTAATTATCCACTCTCTTCCACTCCCCATCACCCTTTCAAGTCTTCATTGTCTATCATTTCATGCTCTGTGCACTTATGTACACATTAATTAGCTCCCACTTAGAAGTGAGAACATGTAGTATTTGTCATTCTTTGCCTGTTTTAGTTAAGATAATGGCCCCCAGTTCCATCCATGCTGCTGCAAAATACATGATTTCAATATCTGTTGTGGCTAAATAGCAGTAACATCCTCCAATGATGTACACTTAGGTTGATTCCATATCTTTGATATTGTTTACAGTGTTGTAATAAACGTTTGACTGTAGGTATCTTCTTGACATAATTATTTATTTTCCTTTGGATAGATATCCAGTAGTAGGATTGATGGTTTGAATGGTAGTTTTATTTTTAGTTTTTTAAAAATATCTATATTGTTTTCCACAGAAGTTATACTAATTTGCATTTCCACAATCAGTGTATAAGCATTCCCTTTTCTTCACATCCTCGTCAACACCTGCTGCTATATGACTTTTTAATAATCATTATTCTGACTTGTTTATGATGATATCCCATTGTAGCTTTAATTTCATTTCTCTGATGATTAGTGGTGGTGAAGAGGTTTACAAATGCTAATTAGCTATTTGTATGTCTTCTTTTGAAAAACAGTCTATTCATATCCTTTACTCACTTCTTTTTATTTTATTTTATTTTAATTATTTTTTTATTATAAAGATGTGGGGTACAATTTAGGGTTAGGTATACAAACGTTGATTATACAGGTACCCTTGTTGATGAGATGTACCCCTCCCTTCCCAGTTTCCCTCAACTGCCAATCCTACTCCTCCTCCCCTCTAATTTTCCCACTACTGCCAACCCCTTTCTTATAGTATTATGATAATTGTTCAAGGTCTGCTTATGAGTGAGAAAATATGGTACTCTGTTCTTTGTTTCTGTGATAGATCACTGAGTATGATTGACTCTAAATCCATCTAAGTTGCTGCAAAGTCCGTATGTTTGTCCTTTATGGCTGCATAATATTCCTTTGTGTATATGTACCACAATTTTTTATCTAGTTCAACTTCGATGGACAGCATGGTTGGCTCCATGTTTCTGCTATTGTGAACAGAGCTGAAACAAACATACGTGTGTAGGTTTATTTTTTGTAGAATCATTTGAGTTCCTCAGGGTATATTCCCAATAGGGGAATTGTTGGATCATATGGAAGGTCAATTTCTAGTTCTTTCAGAAATTGACACACTGTCTTCCAGAGGTTGCAATAGTTTGCATTCTCACCAGCAGTATAGAAGTGTTCCTTTTTCACCACATCCTCACCAACATTTGTTGTTGTTTGTTTTACTAATGATGACCATTCTTACTGGCGTTAGGTGGTACCTCAATGTGATTTTGATTTGCATCTCTCTGGTAATGAGTGAGGTTGAACACTTTTTCATGTGTCTGTTGGCTGTCCGTATATCTTCTTTTGAGAAGTATCTATTCATATCTTTTGCTCACTTTTTAATGGGGCTGCTTGCTTTTTTCCTTATGGAATGTTTGAGTTCCTTGTAGATCCCAGATGTTAGGCCTTTGTCAGATAAACAGTTGACAAATATCTTTTTCCATTCTGTGGGCTGTCTCCCTGTTTTCTTTTGTTTTGCAGAAGCTCATCAGTTTGATGAGGTCCCACTTGTCTATCTTATCTCTTATGGTCTGGGCAGTTTGGGTTTTGGTCAGGAATTGGTTGCCAGTTCCGATTTCCATAAGGGTGTCTCCTGCATTTTCTAAGATTCTTATAGTTTGAAGTTTTACATTTAGTTCTTTGATATGATCCATTGAGAGTTAATTTTTATGTTTGGTGATAGGTAGGAATCCTGTTTCAATCTTCTGCATGTGATCAGTCAATTTTACCAACACCATTTACTAAACAGGTTCTCCTCTCCCTAGTGGTTGTTGGTGGTGGCTTTCTCAAAGATGAGTTGGTTGAAAAATTGAGTATTGCTTCCAGAATCTCTATCCTGTTCCATTGGTCTATATGCCTGTTCTTTTACCAACACCAGGCTGTTTTGATTACTGTAGCCTTATAGTAAAATTTGAAGTCTGGAAGTGTGATACCTCCTGCTTTGTTTCTTTTGCTAAGGATTGTTTTGGCTATTCC
>NW_007258423.1:209818-232961 GCF_000164805.1 Carlito syrichta
CTCAGAAGAATGATGTTGGTAACTTAATGGGTATTGCATTGAATCTGTAGATTTCCTTTGGTAGGATGGACATTTTAACAATGATGATTCTTCCTATCCATGAGCATGGAATATTTTTCCATTGGTTTGTGTCTTCTTGGATTTCTTTGAGCAGTGTCTTGTAGTTCTCATTGTAAAGGTCTTTCACTTTTCTGGTTAGGAAGATGCCGAGGTATTCATTTTTTTGTGTATGGTTATTGTGAATGAGATTGCGCTTTTAATTTGGGTCTCTGCCTGCTTGTTTTTGGTGTGTAGGAATGCAGCAGTCTTTTGCACATTTATTTTGAACCTGAGACTTTGCCAAGTCCTTCATCGGTGCAAGCAGGTTTTTGACAAATTCTCTTGGATTTGCAAGGTACTGGATCATATCATCAGCAAAGAGGGATAACTTGACTTCCTCTTTTCCTATGGATACCCCTGATTTCTTTCTCTTGTCTAATTGCTGTAGCTATCAGGACTTCCAACACAATGTTGAAAAAGTGGGGTTACCCAGCCTTGCAGTCATAAAAAAGAACAAAATCATGAACTTTGCAGCAACCTGGATGGAACTAGAGTCTATAATACTGAGTGATCTCTCACAGAAACAAAGATCTGAGTATCACATTCTCATTCATATAGTGGACCTTGAACATCTATCATAATACTTTAAGAAAAGGACTGACAGAGGTGGGAAACTATGGGGGGAGTAGGGAGGGGAAGGGAGGTGGGACTAACGGTAGTCAATATCTGTCTGAAGATGGGGAGACATCCCTTATTAACAAGGGTGCCTGAACGATGGACATTTGTATACCTAACCCTTAACTCTACCCTACAATCTTATAATAAAAAATATGTTTAAAAACAAAGAAAAAGTGGGGTGACAGTGGGCAGCCTTGTCCTGTTCCAGTTTTTAGGGAAAATGTTTCCAGTTTCTGTCCATTTAGCAATATGTTAGCTGTGGGTTTATCCATAGATGGCACTTACTATTTTGAGGTCCGCTCCTTCTATACCTAAGTGTTTGAGGGTTTTTATCAAGAAAGGCTGCTGGATTGTACCAAAAACTTTTTCTGCATCTAATGAGATAACCATGAGGTTCTTGTTTTTACATCTGTTTATGTATTTAATTTCATTTATGGTCTTGTGGATGTTAAATCAGTCATATATCTTGGGGATGAAGACTACTTGGTCATGGTGGATGATTTTTGAGATTTTTTGTGGATTAGATTTCCTAGAATCTTATTGAAGATATTTCCATCTATGTTCATAAGGGATATTGGCTTGTAGTTATCTTTTTTTGTTGCATCTTTACCCGGTTTGAGTATCAGTGTGATGTTAGCTTCGTAAAATGATTTGGGGAGAATTCCATCTTTCTCAATTGCCTGGAATACTTTCAATAGGATTGGTATCAGCTCCTCCTTGTATGTTTTGTAGAATTCTGCTGAAAAGTCATCCAGTCCAGGGCTTTTTTTTGTAGATAGTTTTCGTATGACAGAGTCAGTTTCCTGTGTTGTTATTGGTCTATTTAGTGTCTCAGTGTCTTCTTGTTTCAATGTGGGGAGGTTGTGTGAGTCAAAATCCTCCATTTCATTTAGGTTATCAAGTTGTTTCCATATAGGCATACACAGTCATCTCTGATAATCTTGTATTTCTTCAAGGTCAGTTGTGATTTGATATTTTGCATTTCTGATTGAGTTTACTTGGACCTTTTCTCTCTTTTTCTTGGTCATTCTGGCTAGGGGGTCCATCTTATTAATTCTTTCAAAGAACCACCTTTTTGTTTTGTTGATGTTTTCTATGAAATTTTTGTCCTTTCTGTCCCATATTTGGGCTCTTATTTTGATGACTTGGATTCTTCTGCTAAAGTTGGGATTTTGGTGGTCTTTTCCTTCCAGCTTTCTTAGGAGATTTGTTAAGTTCTCAACTTGTGATCTTTCCATTTTTTTGAAGTGTGCTCAAAGAGATATAAATTCTCTTCTGTGAATTGTTTTCATGACATCCCAGAGGTTTTGGTAAGATGTTTCTTCATTTTCATTTGTTTCCAGGGATCTTTTAATTTCTACTTTATTTCAGTGTTGACCCAGTGGTTGTTCAGCATCATGCTGTTTAGTGTCCATGCCTTTGTGGGCTTTGGGGAAATTTTGTTGGTGTTGATATTTATTTTTATTCCACTGTTGTCTGAGAAGGTACATTGCAATATTTCAACCTTATTTATAGCCAAGGTTGTGATCAATCTTGGGATATGTTCCATGTGGTGATGAATAGAATGTATACTCTGTGGTTGTTGGGTGGAATAATCTGTAAGTATCTATTAAGTCAATTTGGTCAAGTGTCAAGTTTAGGTTCTGGATCTCCTTGTTGATTTTTTTTGCCTCAATGATCTATACAGGGCTGTTAGTAGGGTATTCAAGTCCCCTGCTCTAATAGTGTTAGACTCAATATCTTTTTAAAATTTTACTTTGTAGTTTCTTAATAAATGCTGGTGTTCCTGTGTTAGATGCATATATGTTTCTGGTTTCTTATGCATTTGCTATTCTATGTCAGTGGTACATTTAGTACATTCACATTCAGGGTAATTATTGAAATGTGATTGTTTATCCCTGTCATGAGGTTCTTGTAAAGTTTTTTCTGTGTTTTCTCATTTTCTTTTGACTTTGGGGTTAATGTATGTGTGTGTTTTCAAGTTTCTTGTTGTGCTGTATTCTCTGTTGATTCTGTGCTCTGCTGTTTTCTTGGGAAGTGTGTGGTCATTCTTTTTTTTTTCTTCTGTGCTTAATACCTTTTTAAGTGTCTCCTGTAGAACTGGTCTGAAAGCTGCATAATCTCTTTGGGATTGGATTTCTGAGAAGGATTTTAATTCTCCTTCACTGATGAAACTGAACTTGGGTGGTTAGGATATTCTTCATTGAAATGGTTTATCTTTGAGTAGTTTGAATATTGGACTCCAGTCCCCTATTGATTGTAGTGTTTCTGCTGATAGGTCTGCTCCTATTCTGATTGGTTTTCCCTGGTAGATAGTTGGACTTTTCTCTCTTGCTGCCTTTGGGGCTTTTTCTTTTGTGTCTACTTTTTGTAGGTGAATTACTATGTGTCTTGGGCTTGGTCTTCTAATTTTATATCTTCTGGGGTTCTCTGTATCTCTTGTGCTTGACTGGTCACATCTCTGGTGAGATGGGGAAAGTTTTCTTGGATTACCTCCTGAAATACTTACTCCAACTTGTTCTCCATTTCTCTTTCTTCTTCTGGGATACCAATCAGACATAGGTTTGGTCTCTTGATAAAATTGCACTTCTCTTTTAGTCTTTGTTCTTTCCTTGTGAGTCTTCTTTCTATGTTTTTTACAACAATGGAATAAAAATTCTGTGTTTGTGTCTTCAAGTTCTGATATTCTTTCTTCTGCTAGATCAATTCTGCTTTCCATGCTTGTCATCTTGTAATTTATTTCCTGGATGAAAGTTTTGATTGCCAAAATCTCTGTTACAAGTTATTTCAGTATTGCATCTTGTCTTTCTAAAGTCTTATTCACTCTGTCCATCCATTCCCTAATCCCTGTCATACTCTGGGGCCATTCATTGGTGACTTCCATTGTTTGAGCACCAAGGTCTTATTTTTTAGGAGTTTTGTCTTTGGTACACTTGAAATTGCCACTGATCTTCCTTTGATTTTTCATCATTTGTGACAGATCTCTTGTTTTTCTCTTAGTTCTGTTATTCATTGTCAGTGTGATAGCCTTTCCCATCTGATGTTTTCTCAACTCTCTATTCTTCCCTGATCTGGGCTCTGGATTTGTTCTATTTTGAAATAGGATGGTGAGAGGGAAGTTTTGCTGTTTCTTGTAGTTTTTGAAAATCAAATAAAGTAGGGTATGGGTGCTAGGATTCAGAAGCTACTTGCAAATTACAATGTTCCCTGATTGTGGTATGTGTTCACTGAGACCCACTCCCCACCACCACTCTATATGACAATGCCATGTAGAAACCAATGCAAACGACAATTGAACACACAGACATACACACACTCCCCAAACCAAACTGGAATAACAACAAAGTGAAACAAAACAATCAAGAATAACAGAAAACCAAGAAAACTGAACACACACACACATGCCTAACACAACATGAATGAAGAAGAAAAACAGAAAGACTGGAAAAAAGAAAGAAAAAAAAGAATTCAGATTGAACTCTCACACATATCTTTATACATACCTGAAACTATAAAAAAAATAAATAAACAGAAGAACAAAAGAGAAAAAATAAACCAACAACAAAATTTAAAGATGAACACACAATCATTTACATACACACATAAACAGGAAACAACAAGCAGAAAAAGAAAAGAAAAAAAGAAAAAAAATTGGGAGGATGGAGATCAAATCCTCACATATGCATTCATGCACAAAGGAAAAATATTTTAAAATCGATGAAGTAGCAAACAAACAGGCAAAAAAATTTTAAAAATTAAAAAAAAATACATTTAAAATAACCTGCCTTCTTCTGGCAGGTACTGTAATTGTTCCTCTAATCTGGTCTCTCCTGCAGCACTTCCACCTCTTTCACTCTTTCCACAGTGTCTGGAGCAGTGAAGGAAGAGGTGCAGTGACAGTGGGTGGGGCTGCAGTTCTCCCCTCCCACTCTCATATAGTCAGGGAGACCTCCTTTGGTGGGGAAGTGGGAGATTGTCTCTACCCCAGGTGTGTACTTGCAGGGGATGCCCCAGCCAGGCCTATCCTGGAATGGTGTTCTCCTATTGCAACTGGCATCCAGGCTTTGTCTGGGTTTGACCCTTTCAGTCATGGCCCAGTTGTGTGGGTCTGACAGTTAGAGGATTGCTGGGGAAGAGGGGGTTTGGGTGAGCCCCGGACTCACCACCAATCTCTTTGGAGTTTTTCCTTATTCTTTGCTGGCCACACCCTTTGTCCCACAGCAGGATCAGTGTAGGGGGTGGGGTGCCTGGGACTCAGCACTCATCAGGTCCCTCCAAAGTTTGTGCCTTTAGGATATTCCCTCTGGGTCACATACAACCCCTGAGTAGTTGATCTACCAGTCACAGAAATCAGGTCTGTTGCTCCATGGTGAACAATTTGGATCCCTTTCCTACCCTGCCTTCAAGATGGTGGTGGGGTGCCTCTCTTGTCCTCTTCCATAGGACTCTGTCTCTGGACTCCCTCCACAGCCCCTGCTGCCAGTGTCTGGCCACACGCTGAAGTGGTGAGGCAAATCCTGGTGCTGGTAGTCTCTCCTGCTGCAGGGATGAGGTAGAACCTGGGGGAATAGTGTCTCCCCACTACTTCTTCACAGGAAAAATTTTGTCCATTAAAAAAATGACTCTCAGTTTCTGTAACCTGGGAAGAGCCAGGGACCAAACAGAGAAGCTGCAGCACCAGCTGTTGCACCAGGGCCCTGGCCACTTACTCATGAACCCCCACTTAGTCAGTCTTTCCCAACATTTTCTTCCCATGAAGTGTTTTGTTGATTTTTTAAAAATGGTGCTCAGCTTTTCTGTCCTGGGAATTGCTAGGGTCCAAGCTGTGCAGCTGAGGTACCAGCCACTGCACCAGGAGATCCCTGTATGCTAGTTCCTCAACCCTCACTCAGACAGCCACTCACATGCCTACTCACTCACCAGCACATACACAAATTTTTCATAAACTCACTCACTCACACTAAGATTCACATAGTCCCACTGACTCAGCCATCTTCTTCCAAGTCCTTACTCACTTCTTAATGAGATTATTGTTTTTGTTATTTTTGTTGAGTTCCTTGTAAATTCTGAACATTAATTTCCGGTTGAATATAAAGCTTGCAAATATTTTGTTCCATTCTGCAGGTTGTTCATTAACTCTGTTTATTATTTTTTTGATGTACTGAAGTCTTTTAGTTTATACCTTTATATCTATTTTTTCTGTTGCCTGTGTTTTTGAGGTTTTAGTCATGAATTATTTGCTGAGCCCAATATGCAGAAAAGTTTTTATAAATTTTTTTCTAGTATTTTTATATTTTCAAGTCTTAATTTAAGTCTTTAATCCATCTTGAATTGGTTTTGGTATAGGGTGAGAGATAGGAGTCAAATTTCATTCTTCTGCATAAGGCGATACAATTTTCTAAGTAACAAGACTGTCCTTTATCTAGTGATCATTCTTGTAAACTTTGTCAAAGATCAGTTGACTGTAAATATGTGACTTTATATTTAGGTTCACTATTATCTGCGTATCTACTTTTGTACCAGTACATTGTTGCTATAGCTATTATAGCCTTAGTAGTATAATTTGAAGTCAGGTAATGTGATGACTCCACCATTGTTCTCTATGTTTAGTTTTCCTTTGGCTATTTGGGTTGATGTTTTGGTTTCTTGTCAATTTTACTATTGTCTTCCCTAATTTTGTTAAATATACTGCTGGTATTTTAATAGGGATTGTATTGAATCTCTAGATTGCTTTGGTCATTATGGTCATTTAACAATACTGATTATTCTTATACATGAGCATGAGATGTTTTTCTACTGTTTGTGTAGTCTACAATTTTTTTCTTCAGTATTTTGTGGTTTTCCTTGTAGACATCTTTCAATTTTTTGGTTAAATATAATATTACTAGGTATTTTTTGTAATTATTTTAAATAGAATTTTCTTCATTTGATTCTCAGCTTGAATGTTTTTGGTGTATATAAATGCTACCGATTTTTACATGTTGATTTTGTATCCTGAAACTTTACTAAATTTATTTAAGTATTTTGAGAGTTTTTTTGTGGAGTCCAGGGTTTTTTAGTATATAATATTACATTGTCAGTGAGCAGAGATAATTTGATTTCCTCATTTTAAAATTTGAATGCCTCTTTAAAATTTTTATGCATTTATTTGCTATTTTAGTTTCAGGGGTACACATGCATATTTGTTACGTGGACATATTGTGTAGTGGTGAGAATTGAGTCTCTGGTGACCCATTCTCCAGATAGTAAAATTGTGCTCTATAGGTAGTTTCTGAACCTCCCTCTTCCCTTCTCCCCCTCTTATTTGTGTCTCTAGTGTCTATTAGTTCTGTTTTTGTGACAGTTTAGCTCCCACATATAAATGAATACCTGCACTGTTTGGTTTTCTGTTGCTGAGACAGTTTACTCAGGATATCTCTAATTCTATATATGTTGCTGCAAAGGATATGATTTATTTCTTTTTTTATAGTTGTATAGTATGCCATGGTGTATATATACCGCATTTGCACTATCCACTGATCGCTCAGTGGGCACTTAGGTTGATCCCACATCTTTGCAATTGTGAATTGTTCTGCAATGAGCATGTGGATGTAGGGTGTTTTTTGTTGTTGTTGTTGTTTTTTAATATAACAACCTCTGTCCCTTAGGGTAGATACCTAGTAGTGGTATTGCTGGATCAAATGGTAGATCTACTTTTAGTTCTTTGATAAATCTCCATACCACTTTCTATAGAGGTTGTCCTAATTTAAACTCTCATAAGATAGATTAAAGGCTTATATGTCATACCTAAAGCCATCAAAATCCTAGAAAAACAAATAAGAAACCTACAGAATGGGAGAAAATAGACACAAACAATACATCTGACAAAGGACTAATATCCAGAACTCATAAAAATGCAAAGAACTCATAAAAATCAGGAAGGAAAAAAACAAATAACCCCATTAAAAAATTGGCAAATGACGTGAACAGAAATCTCTCAAAAAATATATAAATGGTTAAGAAGCATGAAAAATTACTCAACACCTCTCATAATCAGGAAACTGCAAATTAAAGCCACAATGCGATACCACCTTACATCAAGCAGAAAAGTCATTATTTAAAAAAAAATTTAAAAAATAGACACTGGTGCGAATACTGAGAAAAGGGATCCCTTTTACTTTTGTATCTTTATTGCTCTGACTGGAATATACACTACCTGTTGAGAAGGAGTGATGAAAGTGGACATCCTTGTCTTGTGTCAGATCTTGGAATGTTTTCAACTTTTCCCCATTTATTATCATGCTGACTGTGAGGTTGTCATATAAGAAAGTTTTTTTAAATTTTGAGATATGCTTTTACTATACCTAGTTTGTTGAGGGTTTTTATCATGAAAAGATGCTGAATTTTATCAAATGTTTTTCTCTATTGAGATTATCATGTGGCTTTTGTCTTTAATTACATTTATGTGATGCATCACATTTATTGATTTATGTATCTTGAAACATTCTTTATGTAAAACTTACTTGATCATTGTGTGTTATCTTATTGATGTGTTGTTAGATTCAGTTTGTTAGCATATGTTGAGAATTTTTACATCTGTTTTTTTCAGTAATATTGGCCTGTAATTTTCTTGTCTGCTTTTGGTATCAGGGTGATACTGGTTTCATAGAACGAGTTACAGAAAATTCTCTCCTTCTTGTTTTTTTGAAATAGTTTCAAAAAGATTGGTGCCAGCTCTTCCTTGTACATCTTGTAAAACTTGGCTGTGAATCTGCTTGTTTTGGAGTTCTTTGGGGGGAAGAATTTTTTTTCACAGATTTAATTGTTTTATATGTTATTGTTCTATTCAGAATATCTATTTCTATTTCTTCCTGAGGAGGTTGTATGCTTTCAGGAATTTATTCATTTCTTTTATGTTCTTTAGTTTTATGAGCATATAGTTGTTCATAATAGTCTCTGATGATCTTTATATTTCAGAGGTATCAGATGTAAGATCTTTTTCATTTTTTATTTTATTTATTTAGGTGTTTTTTAATCTAACTACTGTTTTATTGATTTTTAAAATCTTTTAGAATAACAAATGTTTAATTTAATTAATGATTTATATCTTTTTTTGTTTCCATCTCATTTAGTTCTGCTCTGAATTTGTTATTTCTTTTCTTCTGCTTACTTTGAGTTTGGTTTGTTCTTGTTATTCTTGTTATTTGAGAATTTTTTTCTATCTTTTTTGATGTAGACATTTAATGCTATAAACTTTTGCTGTATTACAGGGTTTTGGTATATTGTGTCTTTATTTTTATTTGTTTCAATTTTTTTGATTGCTGTCTTATTTCCATTATGTACTCAAAGGTCATTCAGGAGCAATAAGTTTAGTTTCCACATATTTTTTTATTTTTAAGAATTCCTCTTGGTATTAATCTCTAGTTTTATTCAACTTTGCCCAAGAAGATATTTGCGGAGTCCCGCCCCGCAAGGTCGTGAGATCTCCTGAAGGAAAGACGGATCGGCAAACATGAAAATCATATACCGGACACCTGCTTCTTGAACAGATGACAATTTAATGTTAGTTAACACAGAACTTTTATACCATTCATAAAGGGGCAAGACAAAGAAAATTCCTTCACATACATATGCTCTACAAGTTACCACCATCTAGTGGTCTTAGCAATAAACAAGCCAAGAACCCCGTAAATATTCAGACAATGAGTCTTATTCATAAGGCCAAAGATGATAGTTTTAGTCCAAAGTCCCGAATTACAGTCCTTGAACTGTCTCCAGAAAGTTTAGCAGTAGTCTTCCTTCTGGGACTTTTTGTCCTTCAGAGTTCTGTAATCGCCTTTGTTGTCCAGGTGTCTTCATTACTTTTCTCTTATCCTGCGGTGCTTGTTTCTAAAGAAAACTCAAAAGAAGCTTTTAGTAATGTTTCCCAGGCCCCCAAGGTTTTTTTCTCTCTTTAGCTAAGTTGTCATAAAAGTGTCTGATTAGTATATTATGAGTTCAGTGAAAACCCACTTTATAAATGTTAACTTAGAGTTTTAACTATTGAATTAAGTAAAAACCTTAAAGATAATCTTTATCCTAAGTCAGTGAAAACAGTGTTATAAATCACCTACATAACTCCTAGATAAGTGTTAAAACTTATAATGAGCTCATAATAAACTTATTATAAAC
Organism: Carlito syrichta; assembly: GCF_000164805.1. Taxonomy (NCBI): domain Eukaryota; kingdom Metazoa; phylum Chordata; class Mammalia; order Primates; family Tarsiidae; genus Carlito; species Carlito syrichta. The sequence continues at coordinate 219,686 of NW_007258423.1, forward strand.
TTGTGCTTCTAAAGAACCTTATGTCTAAACACTAAACTGCATAATCCTAAATCAAATAAGGAGTGAATATACTTATATCATTTATTACTTAAGTAATATCTAGTAACTTATAACCAAGTGAAAGAAAGCATTCTTGATGTGCTTCAGAGTTTAACACTTGCATATGTTAGAAAAGGCCAAGCGGCATAGTGGGAAAAAGGAAAAATGAACCATGACATCTCCAGGTTAGCTGTGATTCTTCGCATAAACATGCCATCTTCTTCTTCCACGACTGCACAGAATTTCTTCAGTTGTATCAACAGCAAAGACCAAAGACAGAAGGGCCTCAGCTGCCTGGACTCGCTTTGCAGCTGGGGATCCTCAGCACACCTGGACTTTGTCAATCAGGCGGGCCTCCAAGGCTGGCTCCCAACAGATATTAAATATTATTTGGTCTTTTTTGAACTCAGGAATATGTTATGGCCAAGCATGTGGTCTGTTTTGGAGAATGTTTCATACACAGATGAGAAAAAAATATATATTCTGTGGTTCTTGGGTAGAATGATCTGTAAATGTCTATTAGATCCATTTGTCTTGGAATCCAATTTAAGTCCAGAATTTCTTTGTAGATTTTCTGCCTTGAACATTTGTCTAGTGCTCTCAGTAAAGTTTTGATGTCCCCCACTACTATTGTATTTCTGTCAACATATTTTCTTATGTTTAGATGTATTTGTATTGTGAATCTGGGTCTAAGGTTTGAGATTATTATATACTTGGGATTGTTATATATTTTTATTGAATTAAACTTTTTGTTATTATATAGTGGCCTTGTCTTTTTAAAACTGTTGTCTGAAATAAGTATAGCTACCTTTGCTCATTTTTGTTTTCTTTTTGTGTGATATATCATTTTTCCATTTTTTCTTTGAGTTTGTAGATGTTTTTATCCATTAGTTGAGTCCCTAATAGGTGGCAAAGGGATGGATATTGTTTTTCTTTTGCTTGTTTGTTTTACTCAATTTGCAAGTCTATCTTTTTTAAGTGGGTTATTTAGGCCAATTATGTTCAAGATTAATATTGATATGTGAAGAGATTGGGCAAGATGGCAATGAAACTGGTCAGAGTGTGAAAGTCTCTGCAAAAGTGAGTGTCCATAAAGACTCTCTGCATGAGTAAGTGTGTGCCCAAGGGTGAGTGAATGTCCATCTAAGGGGAGACTTGGGTTGAAGCACCTGGGGCTCTCCTCTGGTAGTGACTGCAACCCAACATTGCCCTGAGATTGGAGCCCCTGGGATTCAGGATTATCTCCTTTTTCTCAGGAGTCTCTTGAGAGGAAGCAGCAGAGAACAACTGCTCCTCAGCACCTGGCATCCGGTCCACACCATCACTTGCAACAGCATGCCAGACACTAGCTGCAGGAATGGTGAAGAAGGTGCAGCAAGGAAATGTGGAACTGAGCCCCACTGCCAGTGAGGATACACTGACTGCTGCCATTTTCTCTGTCTAGAGACTGAACAGAGACCTGTGATGCTCTGCCCAGTTCTGTCCAGTCTCCAACCTGAGACTCAGAGACTATCTCCACACCCCTCTGGGATTGACCATCAGACTTGGAGAGACAGACACCTCCACCCCACACTGGAACAGGTACAGACATGTCCGATCCGAGTGGAAGACTTGATAGCAGTGGCAGCAGCAGACAAGTCAGGTGAGTCGGATCTGATTCATCCTCCTCCCACAGCATTCAGTAGGGTGTCTGACCCATGCTGAGAGCAACCTATCAGCCTGCACTGAGAATGAAGGGAAGGGCTGGAGACCAGAGGTGCTCTCTAACATGGTGGTATCCAAAAGTGATGGCAGCCAAAAGTGGCAGCAGTCAAAAGGAATGACAGTGCTTGGTAAAGGAACCTGAAGCTCCAGGAATGGCCACAGAGCAAGCTTTTTTTACTCTTTCTTTCTGTTTTTGTTTATGTTTTCATACTTGTTTTATTTCTGCTATTTTATTGTAGTTTTTTAGATTTTTTTGTTTGTATATGAGTATTTTTGATGGTGAGTACATTAACTGGGTCTTTTGTTTTCTTGTATGATTGTATTTGTGTGTGTTTTTTTTTCTGTCTTTGTTTGTTTATTTGTTAGTTGGTGTACCTGTCTGTTCACCTTCCTTACATCTCCCTCCTTCCTTTTTCTGTTTTTTTTTCCTTTTTCTTATCACATTTTCCTTTCTGGGGGCAAACACACACTCCCACTGCATGGACAAATTGTAAGGCAGTGGGAAGTGGGTCCCAGGGCGTCATACAACTGTCAGCAGATACTGGGATCTGCAGAGAGCTTCTGAAGCACAGCTACCTCTTTAATCAAATCTCAAAACTGCAAAAAGCACAGCCCCCAACTCTAGTCCAGCTTCAAAACTAAACAAATCCAGAGAATCTACATAGGGAAGAAAAAAGGATTGAGCAAACAGAAGTAAAAGCTATCCCCCTATCACTGAACAACAGAAATAAAGAAGGGCAAAAAAGGGGGAGGAAAACCTTCACAAATAAAGAAGAATGAATGGAAGAATACAGTTCTTATATAGGCACCTGGAAAGACAACCAAATAGAATACAGACTTCGGGATGCAAACAATGAAGAGCCCCCAGAATGTCTGGTCTCAAATCACAAACCCAGATATAAAAATATTAACAGAGAGAACACATAGAAATAAGGATAGGCAAGAGGAAAGAATGAAGGATTTAATGACTGAGATGACAGCAATAAAGGGTACAGTGAATGAAATAAATAACAAACTGATAAGTATGGAAAGCAGAATTAAACAAGCAGAAGAAAGAATCTCAGAGTTTGAATCAAACTATAGAACTAACCCAAACAGTTAAAAACATAGAAAATAAACTTAAAGTGATGGAAGAAAGCCTCTAAAAGATGAGTGATTATATCAGGAGACTGAATTTAAGATTAATTGGAATCCCTGAGCCAGATAGAGAAGCAGAGACCACCTGGGAAGAAACATTCCATGAAATTATCCAAGAAAACTTCTCTCATCTCATCAGAGACATGACCATACAAACACAAGAGATTCAGAGAACCCTGCAAGACATTAAATGAGAAGACCAACTTCTAGACACATAGAAATTTCCTTATACAAAGCAGGTATAAAACAAAAAATCCTAAAGGCAGCAAGAGAGAAAGGTAAAATTACTTACTAGGGAAGACAGATTATAAGAGCAGCAGACTTATCTACAGAAGAGACTGGAGTCTAATTTTCAAAGTTCTCACAGATAAACAATTTCAACCAAGAATTTTCTACCCAGCTAAGCTAAGTTTCATCAGTGATGGAGAATTAACATAATTCCCAGACATTCAATCCCTAAGTGTGTATGCTGCCTCTAGACTAACTCTATAAGAAACAATTAAGAGCCGGGCTCGGTGGCTCAGCCTGTAATCCCGCGCCTTTGGGAGGCTGAGGTGAGTGAATTGCCTGAGCCCGTGGGTTCGAGACCCGCCTGGGCAGTGAGACCTCATCTCTACAATAAATCAAAAAATCAGCTGGGTGTGGCGGTGCATGCCTGTAATTCCGGCTACTCGGAAGGCTGAGGCGGAAGGATCGCTGGAGCCCAGCAGGCCGAGGCTGCGCTGGCCGGGAGCGGCCACTGCACTCCAGTCTGGACGACAGAGTGAGACTCCAACTCAAAAAAAAAAAAAAAAAAAAGAAACAATTAAGAAAATATTAAACACAGAAAAAAGAAAAAAAGAACAACTACACCCTTCCCAAGAATGCAGGAAAAACATTGAAAACACACATAAATCAATACAAAAATAAAAAAGTCAACAAACAAACAAAAAAGAAAACAAACAACAATAAACTCTATAAGAACCTAATGACAGGGATAAACTCTCATGTCTCAATAATTAGCCTAAATGTGAATGTACTAAATGCATCACCGAAAAGACAGAATGGCAAATTGAATGAAAATTCATAATGCAACAATATGCTGTCTCTGGGAGACTCGTCTCACTAGAAAGAGTACTCACAGCCTCAAAGTAAGATTGGAAAACAAATTTTCAGGTGACAGAAATACAAAAGAAATTTGTAATTTTCAATCTTAATTTCAATCTTAATATCAGACAAAATACCCTATAAGCTATCAAAAATTTAAAAAGATATGCAAGGTCACCACCTAATGATAAAAGGTTCAATCCACCAATAAGAAATATCCATCCTAAACATATATGCACCCAACACAGGAGCACCAACTTTCATAAAGTAACTTTTAGGAAAACTAAGAAAAGATATTGACTCTAACACTATCATAGCTGGGAACTGAAATACTCCACCAACAATTCTAGATAGATCAATGAGACAAAAAAATCAACATGGAGATCCAGAACCTCAACCAGATGTTTGACCTAATTGACTTAATAAATAGCTACAGAAAACTCCACCCAACAACCACAGAATACACATTCTACTCAGCACTACATGGAACATACTCTAAGTTCAACCACATCTTCAGCCATAAATCAAGCATAAACAAATTTCATAAAATAGAAATACTGCCATACACTTTCTCAGACCACAGTGGAATAAAAATAAATATCAACACCAACAAAATTCTCCCCAAACCCACAAAGACATGGACACTAAGCAGCATGATGCTGAACAACTCCTGAGTCAACATGGAAATGAAAACAGAAATGAAAAGAGCCTGAAGACAAATGAAAATGAGGAAACATCTTACCAAAATCTCTGGGTTGCCATGAATGCAGTATTAAGAGGGGAATTCATATCTCTATGAACACACATAAAGAAAATGGAAAGATCACAAGTTAACAGCCTAACAAATCACCTAAGGTAGCTGGAAAAGCAAGATCATCAAAACTCTAACTTTAGCAGATCACCAAAATAAAAGTCCAAATATGGGACATAGAAAACAAAAATATCACTGAAAAAAATCAATGAAATGAAAAGCTTGTTCTTTGAAGGGATTAACAAGATTGATGGAACCCTAGCCAAAATGATGAAGAAAAAGAAAGAAAAAACCCAAATATGCAGTCAGAAATGCAAAAAATCAAGTCACAACTGACCCCAAAGAAATACAAAAGATTATCAGAGATTAGTATGTACACATGTATGGAAACAAACTTGAACACCTAAATGAAATGGAGGACTTTCTGACATTACAACCTCCTCAGGCTGAGACAAGAAGAAATAGAGCCCCTAAATAGACAAATAACAACCCAGGAAATTGCCTTTTCATAAGAAAACTACCTACAAAAAAAAAAGCCCAGAACCAGATGATTTTCTAGCAGAATTCTACAAAACATAAAAGGAGGAGCTGATGCCAATTCTATTGAAAGTATTCCAGTCAATTGAAAGAGATGGAACTCTCCCCAAATCATTTTATGTATTGATACCCAAACTGGGTAATGATCTAACAAAGAAAGAGAGCTACAGACCAATATTCTGGATGAACATAGATGCTAAAACCCTCAACAAGATTCTGGCAAACTGGATTCAACAACACATCTCAAAAATCATCCACCATGACCAAGTAGATTTCATCCCCAGGATGCAAGGCTGGTTCAACATCCATAAGACCATAAAAGTACTTAAATATATTAACAGATGTAAAAACAAGAACCACATGATTATATCATTAGATGTGAAAAAACTTTTGATAAAATCCAGCATTCCTTCTTGATAAAAATCCTTGACTACCTAAGCATGGATGAAACATACCTCAAAACAGTAGCCATCTATGAGAAACCCACAGTCAACATACTGCTAAAAAGTTAGAAATTGTAACCATTTCCCCTGAAAACCAGAACAAGACAAGGCTATCCACTTTCACCCTTCCTGTTCAACAAAGTGTTGAAAGTCCTAGCTAGAACAATAAGATAAGAGAAGGAAATCAGGGATATCCAAATAGCAAAAGTTCTGAAGACCCCACTACTATTGTATTTCTGTCTACATATTTCCTTACGTTTAGATGTATTTGTTTTATGAATTTGGGTACTCAGGTTTGGGGTTTTTATATACTTGGTATTGTTATATATTTTTGCTGACTTTAACTTTTTATTATTATATAATGGCCTTGTCTTTTTAAAACTTCTGTCCAAAATAAGTATAGCTACTTCTGCTCATTTTTGTTTTCTTTTTGTGTGGTATATCATTTTTTTTTCTTGGAGGCTGTGAGTATCTTTATCCATTAAGTGAGTCTCTAATAGATGGCAAAGGCATGGATATTCAAAAGAAGACATAAGAGCAGTCAAAAGATACATGAAAAAATGCTCAATCTCACTAATCATCAAAGAATTGCATTCTAAAACCACACTGAGATAGCACTTAACTCAAGTCAGGATGGCCATCATCATTAACTCAAAAAACAACAGATGTTGGAAAGGATTTTGGGAAAAGGGAACACTTTCACAATGTTGGTGGGAGTGTAAACTAGTGCAACCTCTGTGGAAAACAGTTTGGCAATTACTAAAAGATCTAAAAATTGACCTTTCATAAGACACTGCAATCCCCCTTCTGTGACTATACCCAGAGGAAATTAAATCACTCTATGAAAAAGGTAGCTTTACACAAGTGTTTATTGCAGCATCATTCACAATAGCAAAAACAGGGAACCAATCATGTTACCCATTAAAAGAGGACTGGATAAAAAAATGTGGTACATATCCACAATAGAGTACTACACAGTCATAAAGAAGAACAAAATTATGAACTTTGCAGCAATTTGAATGGACTTAGAGTCTAAAATACTGAGTGATCTCTCACAGAAACAAACAACTGAGTGCCACATGTTCTCACTCATAAGCAGACACTGAAGAATTATCATAATACTATGAGAAAGGGATTGGCAGTAGTAGGAAACTGCCAGGGGAGGAGGATTTAACTGGCAGTTGAGGGAAACTGCTAGGGAAAGGAGGGTCACACCTCATCAATAAGGGTACCTGCATAACGACCATTTGTATACCTAACCTTGAATTGTACCCCACATCTTTTAAATTAAAAAAATTTAAAATATTGATATGTGAGGTTTTTGTTCTTACCAAAATGCTATTAGTTGCTTTGTAGTCTCAATTGTGTAATTGCTTTTTATAAGACAAAATTATGAACTTTGCAGCAATTTGGATGGACTTAGAGTCTATAATACTGAGTGATCTCTCACAGAAACAAACAACTGAGTGCTTTGTACTTATGTGTTCTTTTATGATTGTAAGTATCATTCTTTTGTTTCCGTGTTTAGAACACCTTTGAGAATTTATTGTAGGACCAGTGTATTGATGACAAATTTCCTTAGTATTTGTTTGTCTAGAAAATATTTTGTCATCACTTATGAAACTTAGTCTGGCAGGATATGTAATTTTCTGTGTGTGTTTTTTTTTTAAAGGTTGATATAGGCCCCAAATTGCTTCTGGCTTGTAACATTTCTGCTGAGAAGTCTGTTGTTAATCTGACAGAATTTCCTTTAGAAGCAATTAAATGTTTCTCTCTCACCAGTTTTAAAATGTATTTTCCTTCATCTTGACTTTGAATATTTTGATGACTATATGCTTTGGCAATACACATTTTGCAAAGCATTTTCTGATGCTCTCTGAATTTCTTATATCTGGATACTTACATCTTATCAAAATAAGGAATATTTTTCTGAATTATTTCCTCAAAAAGTGTTTTCAAATTTGTTACTTTCTCTTCTCCTTTCTCAGGAATACCTATAATGCAGGTTTGGTTGTTTTACAAAATCTCATTTCTCTCAAAGTTTTTATTTATTTATTTTTAATTACTTTTTAAAAATTTTTGTCTGACTGAGTTAATTCAAAAGACCAGTATTCAAGGTCTGAAATGTTTTCCTCTTGATACAGTTTACTGTTAAAGCTTTCAACTGTATTTGTAATGCCATTAGCATTGTTTTTTATTTCCAGATGGTCTGTTTTGTTTTTATTAATATATCTATTTTTTATTTCATTTCCTGATTGTTTTCTGACTTCTTTGTGCGTTTTTAACTTTCTTTTGAACCTAATTGAACTTTTTTACAATTCATATTTTTAATTTTTTATCTATCATTTCAGAATTTTCATTTTTTTATAGTACCAAAGTTCTTATGCTGATTCCTTTTTATCAAGAAAATCTTTCATTTCTTGTTTTTGAATTTATCTTTACTTGGATGACTTATTCCTCCCTTAAGGGCATGACAGTAGTGTACGTTGGATAGGTTATTTTGACCTTGCTTCTTTAGCACTGAGCACTTCTGCCAGCAGGTTTTGTATTGGGGTGTGTAGTTCAATATCCAGGCCAGTAGGTGTTGCTTATCAGTAAAAACCAGCTGCACCAGAAGCAGATGGGTATGTACTTGATCTTTGTTTTCTAAGAAGTGCTCTCTGCTATTTTAGGTGATGGGCTGGTCTGTGGAATGTCCACTGCCCTGAGTTCTCCATTCAGGGAACAGAGCTGAGTGGAGTTGGACCACCATGCTTGCCCACATACACCTCAATAATAAGCACAGGCACCAGCTCTGACAGGGATGGCTAGAGGAGCTCCTGGTAATTGTGCTAAGATATCTGCAAGGGGGAAGATGACTGTACCGGTTTCACATCCCAGGCAGGCAGGAATGCAATCTCGTTCTCTATCACACTTTTGACCCTGGGGAACTTGACTCAGTATAGCAGACACTACTGTCTGTCTTCAGGCAACAATGTGGCTGAGAGTCAGGGAAATTGCTTGTCCAATGATTCTTTGTAGGAATGGCTTTGGAGCAGAATCTTTTTTGTTAGCCCAATATAGACAGTTTTGTGACTAGCCTGTTCGCTAATGCAGGAATGCTGCTGCTTTTTGTAGAAAGGGGGAGGGGATCCATCTTTCGGCACAAATGGGTGTCAGCTGTGGTGGTGTTGGCTGGTTGAATAGGCCTGATCTCAGAACATGGAACGATTTATCAGGTGCCAATGATCATGGGCTTGACCAGGCAATCCTTCAATTCCTTGGCCCCTAGATGGCCCTCTGGACAATAAACAAGTGTCTTGGATGAACTCTGATGGTACCAGACAGTGAACTTGTACTCAGATCCCCAGGATTCAGGTACTGGCTGTAATAAAGAAAGGCAGGTGGGTCCCGAAGCCACCAGCAGAACACATAAAGGCAGATAGAATGCTTAAGTTGTGGAAGCCACAGGGAAGATAATAGGCCAGTGGGAGCTGGGCTTTCAGAAGGGCATTGGGCTACAGCTAAAATGCTCAGGTGAAGACAGGTAGCTACACTGCAGGCCTGCCGCCACGGGAGACAGGCCTTCCTTAGTCGTAGCAGCAGACAGGCAGCTGTAGGTGCACCACAATCTGTTCACTCTTCTATTACACAGCATCAGCAGTGGCATCCATCTTTGAAGTATGTGAAAGTGTCCAGCCTCCCCACTCACTTTCTGGCATGATGGTGACAGTTGGTGCCAGGGTGCAGCTGCTCAGCTTTCAAAAGCTTATGAGATTTCACATGGGCTCATGCAACATCTCTGTGTAATCACCAGGTAGCTCTCTGTGTTAGTCTGGAAAATCCAGTAGTGGGGGTGTCAAGGAAGCTCTCCCACAGCTAGGATTGTAAAAGTTTGCGGAAGGAGTGTGGTGCACCACTAATCTATCATTTATTCCTTCTGTGTCAGGGAGATTCTCCTAGCTCCATGCCACTCCCATCTCAGCAGGCTGCCTAGCTTCACTTTCCTTTACTTTCTGTAATTTTCATTGGTTCCCATCTATCTCTGATGAATTCCAATGTACTATCTTTGACAATCTATTTGATGTGTGAATATTTACTTACTATTTTGGTCCCCTTCTGTGGAAGAGATACCTAATAGCTACTTCAAGCCAGCAATTTGAACCATAAACCCAACTTTTTTTCTACTTCAGTGCCTCAGATGATTTCTCCGTTGGACTCTAGTATTTCTCCTTGACATTCTATTCTAGGTATGATTATCTATTTGTATGTTTTTTTGAGAGAACAGGTGTCCAATATCTTTAATCAGCTGTCTTGAACTTATACCTACCAACATATACTATTTTAAACCATTTTTATATGGATAGACATTTTTATTTTTTTAACTTTTCACTATTAAAAAAGTACTAGTACTACAATAAAGAAATGTGTGATTTGGGTACTGTATTAATATACTTGTATATTATAAAGATTTCATAATGGAATTTTTAATTGAAAATGTATACATAATTGAAATTTTGTTATTGTTTTTTTTTTTACCAAATATCTTTCTATACTACCAATCTTGATGTACATGTTTAAGCATTTAACTGACATTTTCATCATCATTGTCTTTTGTTAACTTTCTCAAGATGGACAGTTTAAAGAAAGGACCTGTTTGCATGTATGTGTATAACTGTGTGGTAGGAAAGAATGGCAACATTAAGATGAATTGTTTTAAATCTGTCTGGATGTTTAGAATGTCTGGATGGCAGAACTTAGCTGAAACTGGAGATAGAGTTTTGGGAACATTTGAAATCTTGGAAGCAAGTGAGTTTACAGAAATTTCATGTGCAGTGGAAGGAGACCTTGAAACAGTGGTTGAACACAGGTGGTTTGGGGTGGAAGTAATTCCAGGAAGATAAAGTGAGATAGTAGGAGAGTGAGAAAGGAAAAGGAAAACCAGTATATAAAGGGCATGTTTGAGTTGCTTTGCCACTGTGGGAAACTGGAACTTAATCCTGCTGAACACACACTGAAGAATAAAAGAGAATGTAACTTATAATGGTCTCTTCATACTTGCAACATCCACTAGCTTGAGAGTTTACTCTTTGGAATGTTAATATCTGTGCGCATGTGCACACAAGCGCGTGTGCGCGTGTGCACGCACGCGCACGCGCGCGCACACACACACACACACACACACACACACACACACACACACACACCCCACTTCTGGGGTGTATTTGCTGGTGGACTGAGCAAGCTTTTAGCTTTAGAAAAAGCCATGAGGCAGAAATGCAGGAAGCTTGCGTCAGAGGTAAACTTTGGAAATATGCTTGCTGCAGTTCATATACTATTCCATTGCTAAATTATCTCACTAAGATGTGAAAGTACCTCATAGACAGTGCTGTGTGAGCTGGTGCCTTGTGATGCAAGAGCTCCTTTGGGATCATTTTTGCACACAACTTTCTCATGCTGAGATTTTCCTGTTTCTCTATCAATCTTTATTTGGTCTGCTGTGTTTCTCACAATCAGCCAACAATTTTTATACAAATTTTTGCAATTTTTTCATCAACTTTGCTCGTTACTGGCTGTCCTGACCTCTCTTCATCAGCGACACTTTCTGTCCTCTCAGAAAAACATTAAGTCCATTTGTACACAGTCGTTTTCTTCATGACATTATCCCAGAAAACTTGGACTAACATGTCCCTGATTTCATTTCCACTCTTGCCAAGTTTAACAGGAAGCTTAATGTTTCTTTGTTGCTCTAATTCAAACACTGACATTCTTGTGACAATGTCTCTGATGGCCATTCCAGAAAAAGATTCCCCAAATTGCCTTGATGGGTGGACTAGGCGCTGGCATTGATGCATGTTGGGAGCCAGCCTTGGAGCCCCGCCTGATTGACAAAGTCCATGTGCGCTGAGGACCCCTGGCCGCAAAGCGAGTCCAGGCAGCTGAGGCCTTTCTGTCTTCCATCTTTACTGTTGATATGGCCGAAGAATTCTGTGCAGTCGTGGAAGAAGAAAATGGCATGTTTATGCAAAGTACTCACAGCTAACCTAGGAACGCCGTTGTTCATTTTTCCATTTCCCACTATGCCATTTGGCCTTTTCTAACATATGCAAGTGTTAAACTCTGAAGCACATCAAGAATGCTTTCTTTCACTTGGTTATAAGTTACTAGATATTGCTTGAGTAAAAAATGATAAAAGTATATTCACTCCTTATTTGATTTAGAATTATGTAGTTTAGTGTTTAGACATAAGGTTTTTTAGAAGCACAAGTTTATAGTAAGTTCATTATGAATTCATTATAATTTCTAACACTTATATAGGAGTTATGTAGGTGATTTATAACACTGTTTTCACAGATTTAGGATGAAGATTAATCGTTAAGGTTTTTACTTAATTCAGTAGTTAAAATTTTTAGCTAACGTATATAGAGTAGGTTTTCACTGAATTCATAATATACTAAGTGGATACTTTTTTGATAAATTAACTAAATGCAGAGAGCAACCTTGGGGCCCTGGGAAACATCACTAAAAGCTTCTTTTGAGTTTTCTTTAGAAATAAACACTGCACGATAAGAAAAAGTAACAAAGACACCTGGACAGGAAAAGCGGTTATGAAACTTTGAAGGACGTAGAAACCCCAGAGAGAACTGTTGATACATGGAGAAATCTGCACTTTCTTGAGACATTTCAAGGACTGTAATTTGGGACTTTGGACTAAAACTATCATTTTTGGCTTTAAGAATAAGACTCATTGACTGAAAGTAGATAGTGTTCTTGGGTTGTTTGTTGCTTCTAAGACCACTAGATGGTGGTAACTTCTAAAAGATAATGTACATGAAGGAATTTTCTTTGTCTTGCCCCTTTACGAATGATATAACAGCTCTCTGTTAACTAACTGTAAATGGCATCTGTCCTGCGGGCCTCTGTCCAGCAAGCAGGTGTCCTAGTATATTATTTCATCATAAGTTCCTTCCTTCGCCTACTCCATCTCTCCTTCAGTAAACTTCACACCTGGCAGGAGCAGGACTCCAACAAATGCATAGCTTCCCAAAGGGAGTACCTCAAAGGTGACAATAGTGATGTTCAACAATGAGGTATGTAGCACTTTTTCCAGGATGAATTCAGGAACATATTTGTCAGCCCTTGTATGAATGCACCTGCCCATGCCCACACCATGCTGAATGTTCAGCAGTTTTGAACCAATACCAGCATGACTCTCATGTCTTACCCTCCCTATTTATAAGATTTCACCCCGGGCAGCTTTTTTTGTTTGTTTGTTTTCCCAAAGGAAAGAAGTCCTCAAAGGGAAGTTTTGGTGATGTGGAAGAGATGAAACAAAAAATAGCAGCAGCACTAAAAGGCATACAAATTGATGAGTTCAAAATTGTTTTGAGCAGTGGAAAAAGCATCTTGATAGGTGTATTGCACCGAACAGAGAGTACTTTAAAGGTGACTGAAGTTTATACATGTAAGAATAAGTACACATTTTTTTTTTTTTTGAGTTGGAGTCTCACTCAGTCACCCAGACTGGAGTGCAGTGGCTGCTCCCGGCCACCGCAGCCTTGCCTGCTGGGCTCTGGCAATCCTTCCGCCTCAGCCTTCC
>NW_007258423.1:232997-245089 GCF_000164805.1 Carlito syrichta
CCCGCGGGCTCAGGCAATCCACTCACCTCAGCCTCCCAAAGGCACGGGATTACAGGCTGAGCCACCGAGCCCGACTAGTACACAATTTTTAATAAATAAATTCCATTTGTGGAGGGATTCCCCCTCATAATACTTAATGTCAATTCTAACACATGGAGTTTTAAATAGACATATCTTAATTATTTTAGTATTCTAATGGAATGACATATATTTGAGAATAATAGATGCCAACTTATATCTCAAGTAGATTGAATTGCTATTTTGAGACTGAAAGTAGTATTTTTTAAAAATCTGGTTAAGAAGAAGAAAATATTTTTTAAATTTTCCTCAAAGATTAAACTTTCACATTGCTGCCTTGGAGCTAGAATTCTCTGTGGTTGCTGGCACCAAAATATTTCTGTATTGTTCTAAAAGCAGCATAGGAAACAGACATGGTTACGGTAAAAGTAGCTACTATAAGTCAGGAGTCCACAACACTTCCTAACTTGCTTTCCTAGACACCTAAGCTCTTCTCTACATTACAGGGCTAAGATTGCACTCAAAAGCATTCCAGCATTTATTTATTTATTTATTTTATTTTATTTTATTTTATTTTATTTTATTTTGTTTGAGTTGGAATCTCACTCTGTTGCCTAGACTGGAGTGCAGTGGCCGCTCCCGGCCACCGCAGCCTCGACCTGCTAGGTTCTGGTGATCCTTCCGCCTCAGCCTTCCAAGTAACTGGAACTACAGGCACGCACTACCACACCCGGCTAATTTTTTGATTTATTGTAGAGATGAGGTCTCACCAAGTTGCCCACGTGGGTCTCGAACCTGCAGGCTCAGGCAATCCACTCACCTCAGCCTCCCAAGGCACGGGATTACAGGCTGAGCCACCAAGCCCAGCTTACTTTATTTTATTATAAAGATGTGGGGGTAACCAACAGTATAGAAGCATCCCCCTTTTTCCACACCTGCATCAGCATCTGTTGTTGTTTGATTTATCAATGATGACCACCCTTATTGGAGTTGGGTGGTATCTCAGTGTGGTTTTGATTTGTATTTCTCTGAAGATTAGTGAGGCTGAGTATTTTTTCACATATCTGCTGTCTGAGAATCAGTCCAATATTTGTTGTACCACACCACAATGGTAGAAAATTTCAGAAAATACCCTGACTAAAGCTTTAAATAATCTTTTGTAACGAAGAAAATAATTAAAAAAGTAGAAATTGTTTCATTGGTAAAGATGCTCGATGAATAGAGAGAGATTTAGTAACTGAAGTACTTATTCAGTTTTGGGTTACAAATTAACTATATCTCAGTCTCCCCAGGATTATGAATTAGAATAAGCTGTGACAAATAACTTTTTAGTGATAAAAACCTAACATCTTGTTTTTATTTACACTTAGTCAAAATAGAAATAATATCAATATTTTAAAGTCATACTGCCGTGACAAGGTGACCATTTAACCTCTTCACATTAACAATACATACTTCAAAACTAAACTTGCATAGTATCATTTGTATCAAATTATTAGTGAATAGTGTTTTTAAGTATTTAAAATTCTTAAATTGCCAGTGAAAAAATGATAACATACACGGCATATTACTTTTTGAAAGCATTGCAAATTAAAATAGCTGATTTGTTTTCTAAGCAGATTTTCTTAATGAAATGTAACAATATCATAAGTGATATTAATTTTGAAATAAGTTGATGATATTAGCTTATATTTTTAGTTTCTGTCATATATTTGTTTTATTATAATTGAGAGTTTGTTCTGTGCTTTTTCTGTAGTTTTGGAGAATATATGATATTTATCTTTTATTCTTTTATCATGGTAAATTAAATTGATTGACATTTGAATGTTAACTTTGAATGTCTGCTATAAACCCCACTTTGTCATGTTGTATTATCTCTTTAATGTTGCTTATTTGAACTTAATAATATTTTGTTAAGAATATTTGAATCTATAGTAATGAGAAATATTTGTGAAATGACTTTGTTGTTTCTGTTTAGAATGTCATCTAGTTTTACTATTGGGGTAATTCAAGCCTCTTAAAAAGAATTGGAAAATATTCCTCCCTCTATTTTTTAAAAGAGTTTGCATAAGATTCATATTATTATTTTCTTAATTGTCTCATAGAATTCACCAGAGAAATAATCTGAGATTCAAACTTTATTTGTAAGAATGTTTTAAACAATTACTTCACTGTAATAGCTGTAAGTCTATTAATGCATTTTTATTTCTTCTTGAGTTTATTTTGGTATTTTCTATATTTCAAGAAATTTCTCATGCCATCACAGTTGTAAAATTTACTGATGCAAGTTATTTTTAATTGTGCATTGTTTTTAATTTTTATAAAATATGCAATAATGTGCATTCTTTTACTTGTGATATTGATCATGTGTGTCTTCTCCCCTTTTCTTTAATCAGCAAAGCTAGAGCTTATCAATTTTTTCAAAAAAGTACCTTTTCACTTTATATATTTTTTATTCCATTGATTTATGCCTTTATCTTTATTATTTCCTTTCTTCTACTAATTTTGGATTTCATTCTATTTAATTTTTCCAGTTTTTTTGATGGAAAGAGATAATTCAAGATCTTTTTTTTAATCTTTTTTATTTTCTAGTGAAAGGATTGAGGGTTATTTTTTTCTAATCACTGCCACTGTAGTGTCTTCATACATTTTATTTTAATTTTATTTTTTTCATGTTTACACTTTGTTCAGGTCATTGTAGTGGACAAGTTCCCAGCTAAATGCACAGATACAAGTGAGGTATTCCTGGGTTAATGCAGGAGCCAGTGGGTTACAGGGGACTAAGCACTGAAGTCAAGGAAAGAGCACCAAGGTTTCAGTGTCAGATGGGGTCAGAGACCATGAGCTGAGGACAGGCTCCTATCCTGACACTGACAACTGCTTTCTCCTTACAGCTGACCACACTGCAAGGGACATCTTCAACATTAAATCATTTTAGTTATGTTAGGGGACTAGAAGTTAATGAAATGGAACCTGTATCCTGGAGGATCTCAGATGGTGTTGCTTTATAAGTCTTAAAAGCATGTGAACAAGAACTTAAGGACATTCTAGTGACAATGGACCACCAAACAATAAAGTCTGTTTCTCCCTGAATGTCTGCTTGTCTGTTTTAATCCATAACTGAACCCCTGTCTTTAAACCACATACCTTGAAGTTAAGCATCTCATGTACACAATAAAAATCTCTCAGGTGACACTATTTTCCAAAGCAGCATCTTGTGCAGTTGAAGAAAGCAAATATCTCTGGTTAGCTATTCTCTGTGAAGAGTCATTGATCCCTCACCAATTCCTATTGCAAGCATAATTTAGAAAACTGATTTAGAAAATAGAATATGAATAAAAATACGAGACAAAATCTAAGAAGCTTGTTTATTTTTCTATCTGGACCAGATGATGATCAAATTCACAGATGTTATTACTTGAAGGCTACAAAATTGTTGCTCACATAATTCTATAAGCTGGAGTCCACAGCTGATCATTTGAAAACTTCTGGGTAAAACTCTGTGTGTACAGGTATGAGACAGAGTCTAGCTCAGATCTTCTCAAACCCATGTAAAAAAATTGCTGAATTGGAAGGGGAGTCATACCACAGACAGCATTTCAAAGATAAGAAATGCTGGTCAAGACGGAGAGGGTTCACCTTGAGTTCCATTTGGCACTTTTCTGAGCTATCTGTCAGGAATAGATTTAAGGACATTTTATCAGTATTTAACTTTTTGGCAAAATAGAAACTTTGGTGATAGCCATGGTTCCATAAATACTTTTTAAAGGGGGTTATTATTTCTGATTAAAACCGTATTTTTAGCAAGTGATACATAACAATACCAAAAAAGTAAACATCTGCATATCTCATGTAAGAGCAAAGACTCTTTCCCAGCATCTTATTTTAAATACAGCAAGTCAGTAGTGCTTACAAAAAGTAGGGGGTTCTCTTATAGGGAATCAGAAAAGTATTAAAATAAGGCATAGTCTTACTGTCACAGAGTTGTGCTAGAAAATAGTGTTCTTTCTGGAAGGCACAGGTTGGAAATTTGATTACCCAAAAGTTTCAAATGTGTTTCTGAAGATAATACCATATGACAAGGATAACTACCTTGCTACCTTGGAACAAACTCAATTAACTGGGAACAATGGCAATAAATTAATAACAGTACACCTGGATTATAGCACTCTGGAACGTAAGTCCTCTTCATCAGCCCATATGTAAATCTGTAAAGGCACTGTGCAAAACACAGCCAGGCTAACCATACTTCTAATTTGGAGTGCATATTAAAAAACAAAGGTACATCTAGAAACTGAACTTTACATTAACTAACAAAAAAACAATCACTTTAGATATAACAGCAGGTAAGCTTGATAATATAGTGGGTTCTAAGTTAAAAGTCTTGAAGAGGTTTCTTGAACAGTAGGCTTGAGTTTCACTGGTTCTTCATGAAGGGGCAATCCACACAATGATGACAATGATGATGATGACCAGAACCATAATCCCTATTGCCCACATCTTGCAATTCTTCCACCAGTATTTTCTCTTCAATTCGGCAGTACTTGTTTCAAATTGGGAAGCTCCTGCCTGCAGCGAGTCAGCATGGTCATCCAACTCAGAGAGCTTATGGTCTTTTTCTAACACTTTATCCACGTTAACTCTCATTATGTCCACCACTGCATCTACTTGATTCTGTGTCTGTTGAAGTCTTCAATTACTGCCAGGTGCACCTGTTGACATTCAGGTGGCAAGAGCGGGCGAAGGTCGCAGAACTGTGCAGCGGGGACCGGAAGCCAGGGAGACGGGCCTTCATACATTTTAATACGTCATGTTTATATTTCTATTCAGTTTAAGTTTTTAAAACAATTTCCCTTGCAATTTACTCTTTCACGCTTGTGATTTTTAAAAGTGCA
Source organism: Carlito syrichta (assembly GCF_000164805.1). Lineage (NCBI taxonomy): Eukaryota > Metazoa > Chordata > Mammalia > Primates > Tarsiidae > Carlito > Carlito syrichta. Next base: position 237,911 of record NW_007258423.1, read on the forward strand.
AATATTTAATTTTCAATTTTCTGACAATTATTTGTTTCTGACTTGACTGCATTGTAGTAACAGTGCTGTGTATAATTTTAATTCTTCTCAAACATTGTGTCATGTTTTATCATTCAGCATACAATCAATCTTAGTGAATATTTCCTAAGCATTGTAAGAGAGCATGCACTTTACTTGAATAAGAAGTACAAAACACTGCTCAGAGAAATAAGGGATGACACATGTGAATGGAAAAACATTCCATGTTCATGAATTGGAAGAATCAATATTGTCAAGGTATCCATTCTACCCAATCTACAGATTAAACACAATTCCTATCAAATTTCCAGCATCATTTTTCACAGACTTAGAAAAGACAATACATAAACTTATATATAAGCAAAAAAGGAGACCAAATAGTTGAAGCAATGCTCAGAGAAAGGAACAAAGCTGGAGGCATCACACTTCCAGACTTTAAACTTCACAAGTTTAGAGTAAACAAAATAGCATGATACTGGTACAAAAATGGACACATAGTCCAATGGAATAAAAGAGAAAATCCAGAAATAAAACCATGTACCTTCAACCAATTCATCTTTGACAAAGTCAACAAAAACAAACATTGGGAAAAGGAAACTATTGAGCAAATGGTGCTGGAAAGACTGAATAAAAGCATGCCGAAGAACAAAACTTGACCTCACCTATCACTATATATAAAAATTAATGCAAAATGGATCAAGGATTTAAATGTGAAACCTCAAACTGTAAGAATCTTAGGACAAAACTTAGGGAAACAACCTCCTGGACAACAAAGTAGGAGAATAATTGATGACTGTGTTCTCAAAGATAAATGCAACAAAAGTTAAGTTTGATAGGTAGGACCTTATAAAACTGAAAGTTTTTGCAGAGCAAAAGAAACCATCAAGAGAATAAAGACACAATCCACAGAATGGGAAAAAATATTTGCAAACTATGCATCTGACAAAGGCCTAACATTCAAGATCTACAAGGAACTCAGATGAATTTGCAGAAAAAAAAATTCACAACCTTATTACAAAGGGGGCAAAGGATATGAATGAACAATTTTCACAAGAAGACATTCAAGCAGCCAACAAACATTTGCAAAAATGCTCATCAGAGAAATGCAAATCAAAGCTACAGTGAAATACCACCTAACATTGTTAGTTATGGCCATAATTAAAAAGCTGAAAAACAACAGGTGCTGGTGTGGCTATGGAGAAAAGGGAACACGTGCACCCTGTTGGTGGGAATGTAAGTTAGTTCAACTTTTGTGAAAAGCATCTGGTATTTTCGCAATGAATTAAAAATTGAGCTACCATAGGATCCAGCAATCTCACTTCTGGAAATATACTCAGAGGATCATAAATCGCTCTACCAAAAAGTCACCTGCACACGTATGTTTATTGCAGCATTATTCACAACAGCAAAAAAGTGAAACAAACCCAGATGCCCATCAAAAATGGATAGGATAAAGAAAATGTGGTACATATACATGAAGGAACATTACATAACCATAAATAAGAACAAAATCGTGTCCTTTGCAGCAACATGGATGCAGCTGGAGACTATCATTCTAAGTGAACTTTTTCAGAAATGAAAAACTGAATACCGCATGTTCTTATTCATAAGTGGGCCCTGATCACCGGTCACAGGAACGACAAAAGTGGGAACAATGGCACTAGACACTGCTAAAGGAGTTGGGGAAGGAAGGGGGAGGGACACAACCACACACTGGGTACCAGGTCCACTATCGAGGAAGAGAGGGCTGGTTAAAAGCCTAAATCTCTCCCTCACACAATTTAATTATGTAGTAAATCTTTGCATGTACCCCACAAAATAAAATAAAATTTAAAAATAAATAAAGGCAACCAACAATAAAAATTTTTAAAAAGAATATATGCACTCTACTTTCTAATATTTGAAAAGACGTCCAGGTAAATGTCAACTAGGCAATCTTGGTTGGTAACTTTGTTCAATATTTTTGTGTTCTTACTGATGTTTCTGTCTACTTGTCTCTATCCATTACTGAGAGAATAGTGTTAAAATATTTCCAAATATAACAATGTATCTGTCTCTCTTTTCAATTTTCTCAGGCTTTTTTTCAGGTATTTTGAATTTGTACATTATGTAGACATATTAAAATTATAATAATTTCTTGATTAATTGACCCTTTCATTTTATAAAATGTTTTTGTCTGCTACTTAGTCCTTATTCTGAGGTATGCTTTCTGAAATTTATATCACCATTAAGTTTTATTGTTTTCTATCTTTTTAAATTTTAACCAATTTGTATCTTTGTTTTTAAAATTAGTTTCTTTCTTTTTTATTTTTTATTTTTTGAGTTGGAGTGTCACTTTGTCGCCCAGACTGGAGTGCAGAGGCTGCTCCCGGCCACTGTAGCCTCGACCTGCTGGCCTCCGGCGATCCTTCCGCCTCAGCCTTCCAAGTAGCTGGAACTACAGGCGCGCACTACCACGCCCGCTAGTTTTTGATTTATTGTGGAGATGAGGTCTCGCCAAGTTGCCCAGGCGGGTCTCGAACCCGCGGGCTCAGGCAATCCACTCACCTCAGCCTCCCAAAGGCGTGGGATTACAGTCTGAGCCACCGAGTCTTACTGTTTTACAATAGTCTTGTTAGTCTGACTTTTTATGGGTGTGTTGATACCATTTACATTTAATATATTTATTAATATGGTTTGCTTTATGTTTGTCATTTATTTATTTGTGTTATATTAATCTCAACTGTTCTTTCTGTATTTTCCCCTCTTTTTCTGCCTTCTTTTTAATTAATTGAGTTGTTATTAGTTTTTCATTGTATCACTGTTATTTACCTTGTATTTGTTTTTTAATGGTCATTCTTGCACTTATAATATGCCTCTTTAACATAGCTTTCAATTTATATCTTATACTTTATGTGTAATGTCTGATTCTTTAACAGTTTATGTCTGTTTTCCCTCTTCTGTCATGCTATTATTGTCATACAGTTCACTATCATATATTCTAACCTGAACCTTAAATTGTGAATGTTTTTTGCTTTGAGTAAATTAAAAAAAAAAAAAAAACTAGTTAAAATTGGTTGAAGAGAAAAAAAGTCTATTTTATATTATCCCACATATTTATCCTTTTCAGCACTCTTCATTTTTTAGCACATATCCAGGTTTCTATCTGATGCCATTTCCCATTTGTCTGAACAACTTTTTTTTTTAAGAATTTGTCTGCTTAAAAAAGACAAAGGTCCGCTGGTGATGAATTTACTCCATACTCAATTTCGTAATACTTCTAAGGTGTAGCACTTATAAGAACCCTAGTGAGAGACACCATGTATACAGAAATGTCCCTTTATGTTTGATATTGAAAACTTAAACTGTTCTCAGTCCTGTATATTTTTCAGAATTGTTTATCTTACAATTGCATGGTAATCATCTTTAATTCTTTTTTGTTGTTATTGTTTGACCTTATAGGATTTTATCTACACATGCATAGTTGGCATATGCAAACACTCAAAGGGACATCTCTGCAGATTTCTAAAAGATCTCTTTTCCTATATCTATTTTTCAAGGTATTCTGCACCTTAATTTCTAGGCATCTTAATCTCTTCAAACTCTGCTCTTTGTTTAGCTAATAAAGATCATGGGACATATTTTGATTCTTTCTTTATGTTTTGCAATCAAAAACTTATTCCCAGCACTATTTCTGATGAGACATCTATTGTCTCTTTGAATACCATAATATTTTTATTGTATAAAGTGACTGCATACATGTGGTTCTACTCCAAGACTCTATCTCATTGTTATATTTGTCACAATCTGTGGCACAGTCTTCAATATGGTAGCTTTATATTAAGTCTCAAAATGTTGCAGTGTAATCATTCAACTTTGTTTCTTTTTTTAATCATGCCACAGGTATTCCAAGTCCGTTGCATTTCTACATGGAATTTAAGTTCAGATTGTTAATTTCCTCAAAAAATCTGAGAATTTGCTTTTTAACTTTCTGTATTTTACGTTTAACAAAGTAGAATTTGCAGGCAGTGAGATGCACAGATATTAAATCAATACAGTCATCTATTGGTATCTACGGGGGAATTGGTTCCAGGACCCCACACCTCCCATAGATAATAAAAGAATTCATGGTTGCTCAAGTACCTCATATAAAATGATGTAGTATTTGCACACAACCTACACACATTCTTCTGTATATTTTAAACTATCTCTAGATTACTTGTATGAAATACTATGTAAATAATTGTTATATTGTATTACAAAAATTCATATCATTTCTTATTGTTCTTTTATTGTTTTTTTCCAAATATTTTTGATGTGCAATTGATTGAATCCACAAATGCGGAATTCACACATACAAAGGGCTGATTGTATGAAATTTATTTGTTTTGACAAACAAATACATCTATGTCACCTATACTCTTATGAAGATAAACAGAATTTTCATACTCCCAGAAAATTTTTTTTATGCCTTCCCAGGGAATCTCTGCCTGAAGCTACCACTTATTTGGTTTCCATCAATACAGAGTAGCATTTATTTTAAAACTTTAAAAATTGACTCATACAATATGCCCGCTTTGTGTCTAGCTTCTTTACTCAGAGTAATGTTTCTGAGATTCATACGTATTTTCGTCTAGTAGCTTATTTTTGTTGCTAAGCAGCATTCTATTATATAAATAAAGGACACTTCTTTTATTCATTCTACTTTTTTGTTTTATTGAGGTATAACTGACATAACAATTTTGATATATGTATACACTGTGAAATAACTGTAATCATGCTAATTAGCATATCCATTGTATCACATATTTATTTTATTCTGGTAGAATACTTAAGATCTACTTACTCTCTTAGCTAGTTTCAAATATGCAATATATTATTATTATCTATATTCACCATGCTGTACAAGGGGGAACCCCCAAACCCTGGAATTTATTTGTAAAAAAAAATGTGCATTTATTCTTACATGCTTAAACTTAAGTCTCCTTCAAAGTTCTCTCTGCTTGATGTAATACACCTATCAAGACATTTTACTTTTTCTACCGCTCAAAACAGTTTTTGACCTAATCCATTTGATGCTTTTTGTAGTACTTCTGCTGATTTTTGTTTCACTTTTTCCATATCAGCAAAACGTTTCCCTTTGAGGACTTTTCTCATCTGGGGAAACAAGCTAAAAAGGTATTTGGAGTGAGATCTTATGAACAGGGAGGGTGGGGCATGAGGATCATACCATTTTTGGTTAAAAACTGCTGAACACTCAATGTGGTGTGGGTAAGTGTGTTCGTAAATCACCTGTCATGATATGTGCAAATGATTTGAAGCATCTCAAAAAAAAAAAATTCAGTGAAGCCTCTCACAGCCTCTCACAATAATGCTAGCTGATACACTGATTGTGATGGGTTCCTAGAACATTTACCTAGAGGAGGAATACTGTACTACTAGGGGTTCAGCCCTTCAAAAATAAATCTTGTTTTTTTGGGTTACTCCCTTGTATAATATGTCTCCAGAACTTATTCATCTTATAACTGAAAATTCGTTCTCTTTGATCAACATCTTCCACATTCCTGCATCTCCTTAACTCTGGTAGCCATCCTTCAAATCCTTGATTATATACGTTTGCCTTTTTTAGATTCCTCATGTAAGTGAGATCATGTCACATTTGTCTTTCTATATCTGGCTTATTTTACTTAACATAAGGTCTTTTTGTTTATCTATGCTTTTCCAAACAGCAGATTTTTTTTTCTTTTGCAAGGCTGAATAATATTCTAGTGTGTGTCTGTGTCTGTGTGTGGTGTATATCACATTTCCTTTATTCATTCATCCATCAACAGACACATAGGCTGTTTCCATATTTTATCTATTGTGAAGAGAGTTCTTCAATATAACATTATTATGTGTTTTGGATATATACTTAGTAGTAGGATTGCTGGGTGACATGGTAGTTTCATTTTTAATTTTTTGAGGAACTCCACACTGTTTTCTTTTCTTTTCTTTTTTTTTTTTTTTTACATATTAGGAAATCTTAGCAGAGAAACTGAAACTCTAAAGAAACCTAATGGGAATTCTTTATTATTTTTTCACTTTTTTATTTATTTACTTTTATTTTATTTATTTATTTATTTATTTTTTAAATCAATATTTTTTATTACGATATTGTGGAGTACAGTTAAGGGATAGGTATACAAATATGCTTCATTTAGGCCCCTTTGTTGATAACAGGTGTCTCCCCATCCCCAGATAGATGTTTACTACCATTAGTCCCATCCCCCTTCCTCTCCCCCCATAGTTTCCCACCACTGTCAGTCATTTTCTTATGGTAGTGCGTTGGATGATCAAGGTCCACTATATGAGTGAGAACATGTGATATTCAGATCTTTGTTTCTGTGAGAGGTCACTCAGTATTAAAGACTATAGTTCCATTCAGGTTCCTGCGAAATTCATGATTTTGTTCCTTTTTTATGGCTTCATAGTATTCCATCGTGTATATGTACCACATTTTTTTCATCTAGTCCTCTTTTGATGGACAGCATGGTTGGTTCCAGGTTCTTGCTATTGTGAACAATGCCGCGATAAACATTCGTGTGCAGGTATCTGTTTTATAGACTGATTTGAGTTCTTCAGGGTATATTCCCAGTAGGGGGATTGCAGGGTCATATGGGAGGTTAATGTTTAGAGCTTTTAGGAATTGCCACACTGCTTTCCACAGAGGTTGCACTAGTTTACATTTCCACTAACAGTGTAGGAGTATTCCCTTTTCACCACACCCTCTCCAAAAGCTATTATTTTTTGAGTTATTGATAATTGCCATTCTGACCGGAGTTAGGTGGTTTTGATTTGCATCTCCCTGATGATTAGTGAGGTTGAGCATTTCTTCATGTGTTTATTGGCTGCTCAGATGTCTTCCTTTGTGAAGCGTCTGTCCATATCTTTTGCCCATTTTATAATAGGGTTGGTTTTTTTTTTTTCTTTTCAGCATGTTTGAGTTCCTTGTAGATCCAAGATGCTAAGCCTTTGTCTGACCTGGAGTTAGCAAATACTGTTTCCCAGTCTGTAGGCTGTCTCCCTGCTCTCTTGATGGTTTCATTGGCTTTGCAGAAGCTTGTCAGTTTAATGAGGTCCCACTTGTCTATCTTATCCCTTATGGCCTGTGGGTTTTGGGTTTTGTTCAGGAATTGAATGCCA
>NW_007258423.1:245488-277351 GCF_000164805.1 Carlito syrichta
GGATTGTTCTGGCTATTCTTGGTCGTTTGTGTTTCCATATGAATTCCTGTGTTGTTTTTTCTAGGTCTGAGAAGAATGTTGCTGGTAATTTCATAAGTATTGCATTGAATCTGTAGATTGCCTTCAGTAAGATGGACATCTTCACAATGTAGATTCTTCCAGTTCATGAGCATGGGATATTTTTCCACTTGTTATCTTTTTGTGTTCTATGCTCTGGATTTCGGCTTTTATTTTGGTGATCTGGATTCTTTTGCTGAAATTAGGGTTTTTGTGGTCTTGCTTTTCCAGCTTCCTTAGGTGGGTTGTTAGGCTGTTAATTTGTGTTCCTTCCATTTTCTTCATGTGTGTTTGTAGGGATATAAATTCCCCTCTTACTACAGCTTTAAGGCATTCCAGAGATTTTGGTAAGATGTTTCTTCATTTTCATTTGTGTCCAGTTATCTTTAGATCTCTGTTTTGGTTTCATCATTGACCCAGGAGCTGTTTAGCATCATGCTGTTTAGTGTCCATATCTTTGTGGGTTTTGGGGGGACCTTGGTGGTGTTAATGTATATTTTTATTCCACTGTGGTCCGAGAAGGTGCAGGTTGAATTTTGGTCCTTTTAAATTTGCTTATGCTTGATTTATGGCCAATTATGTGGTCGATCTTAGAGTACGTTCCATGCGGTGATGAGTAGAATGTGTATTCTGTGGTCTTTGGATGGAGTGTTCTGTAGGTATCAATTAAATCCATTTGGTCAAGAGTCACATTGAGATTCTGGATCTCATTGCTGATTTTTTGTCCTGATGATCTGTCTAGGGTTGTTAATGGGGTATTAAAGTCCCCAGTTATGGTGGTATTATAGTCAATATCTTTCTTTAGTTTTCCTAGGCGTTGCTTTATAAAAGTTGGTGCACCTATGTTAGGTGCATATATGGTTAGGATAAATATTTCTTGTTGATGGAGTAAACCTTTTATCATTACACAGTGGTCCTTTGTATCTTTTTAAATTTTTGATATCTTAAATGGTATTTTGCCTGAAATTAGCATTGTGACTCGTCTTTTCTTTTGTGTTCTATTTACCTGAAAATTTGTTTCCCATCCTCTTACTTTGAGTCTGTGCATGTCCTTTCCAGTCAGATGGGTCTCTTGATGGCAGCATATTGTTGCCTGATGCTATTTTATCCATTTTGCCATTCTATGTCTTTTCAGTGGTGCATTTAGTCCATTCACATTCAGGCTAATTATTGAAATGCGAGAATTTGTCCCTATCATAGAGTTCTTATAAAGTTGTTCTTCCACTTGGTTTATTGTCTTTCTTTTGTTTTTGGGGTTGGTTCATGTGTATTTTATTCTTTTTCCTGTACTCTTGTGAAGAACGTTGTTCTTTTTTTCCCCTTTTCTTCTGTGTTTAGTACATTCTTAAGTGTTTCATGTAGAGATGGTTTGGTTGCAGCGTAAGTTCTTAGGGATTGGATATCTGGGAAAGATTTTAATTCTCCCTCACTGATGAAGCTTAATCTGGCTGGGTAGGTTATTCTTGTTGAAATTGTTTATCTTTTAGGTCTTTGAAGATAGGGTTCCAAGCTCTCCTAGCCTGCAGGGTTTCTGTAAATAAATCTGCTGTTATTCTAATTGGTTTTCCATGGTAGGTGATCTGGCCTTTTACTCTTGCTGCCTTCAGGATTTTTTTCTTTTATGCCTACTTTGTTTAGGCAAACTATTATGTGTCTAGGAGTTGGTCTTCTCATTTGTTGTCTTGCAGGGGTTCGCTGAATCACTTGTGTTTGAATTTTTGCATCATTGATTAGATAAGGGAAGTTTCATTGAATGATCTCATGGAAGGTTTGTTCCAGTGTGGTCCCTGTCTCTCTTTCTGCCTCAGGAAAGGCCAATTCCTCTTAGGTTTGGTCTCTTGAAGTAATAGCTCATCTCTTGAAGGTTTTTTTCTGTCTTTTTGAGCTTGTTTTCTGTGTTTTTGAGAGTGTGGGTTTGTTCTATATTTTGGTCCTCAAGCTCTGAGATTCTTCTGTTTGGGTAATTCTGTTTTCTGTGCTTATCAGTTTGTTATTTATTTCATTCACAGTATTTTTTATTACTGTTATCTCAGACATCAGCTCCTTTCTGGTTTCTTCTTGAGTCTCCTCAATTCTTTTTAGTCTCTTCATTAATGTCTTGATATCTAGGTTTGTAGTTTACACCAGTCATTCTGGGGGCTCTTCATTGTTTGCATTCTGAAGTCAGTTTTCTCAGTGTCTGCCCTCCCAGGAGTCTGGGAGAGACCCATATTCTTCTTTTGCTTTTTCTTCATTTGTGTAGATTTTTATCTCATCTCTGGTGCAAAAGGAAATACAAACGAGGAAAATAATGGAGGAAGGGGGGTCAATAGGAAGTTAGAAAGAGAGAAGAGTGAGAGGGAAAACAGACATACATACCAACTAACAGGTGAAAAAGAGACACAAGGCCGGAGAGAAGTGAAAAAAAACACAGAAGAAAAAATCCCTAAAGAATACTGGTAGCTACACAGAAACAGACCAATAAGATCATGAAACAGATGGTGTAAGTTAGAAAGCAAACAATAGTGAGCAAAACATACAGTCAGAATGATAAAACCAAAGGTCAAAATAAGAGGTCAGACTAGTTCTGTAATCTTTACTAGGTGGCTAAAGTCACTTGACCTCTGGTCTCCAGCCTCTCCCCTCTGTTTTTGTTGCAGGCAGCTAGCCTGCTGCCTGGGAGGTCTGTGACTCTTAGTTGCCTCAGTCTGTTCAGCATAGAGGAGGGGCTTTGTCTCCTGTTTAACGACATCACCGTAGGAACTGAGGTGAAGACTCTGATAGGTGGGCAGGGCAATGCAAATCTGCCTGGAGAATGGCGAAGGTGGTAGTTTCACTTTCACTTTTAGGGCTGCTCGTCTGGGATCAGTTGCACAGCTGGGTGCTGGATCCGGGGTGTCACCAGCAGGCTGGGGTCGAGGAGAGGGTCGGGTGTTCCCTCCTCTGGAACTGGAAGCCTCTGATCAGCACCTTACACAAGCTTGGGGTTCTGTTCCCTTACACAAGGTTGAAGTTGCATGCTGAGTGCCCCAGCCAGGGTGGGCCCGGGGCTCCAGAGCTCCAAAGCGCTCCACACTGTTTTCTATAGTGACTATACTAATTTAATCTACACCGACATTGTTCAAGAGTTTGTTTTTTTCACACTCTTGCCAACATTTTCTATTTTTTGTCTTTTTGATAATAGTCATCCTAACATAGGTAATGTCTCACTGTGGTTTTGATTTGTATTTCTGTGATGACTCGCACTAATAAATGCCCTTTTATATATCTGCTGGCTATTTGCATATCTTGTTTTATTTATTTATCTATTTATTTATTTATTGTTGTTTAATTTTTAAAATGTGGAGTACAAGACCGAGTTTGGTGGCTCAGCTTGTAATCCTGCATCTTTGGGAGGCTGAGGTGAGTGGATTGCCTGAGCCCACGGGTTTGAGACCTGCCTGGGCAGCTAGACTTCATCTCTATAATAAATCAAAAAATCAGCTGTGCGTTGTAGCGCATGCCTGTAATTCTGGCTACTTGGAAGGCTGAGGAGGAAGGATCACCGGAGCCCAGCAGGTGAGGCTGCGGTGGCCGGGAGTGGCCACTGCATTCCAGTCTGGGTGACCGAGTGAGACTCCAACTCAAAAAAAAAATATGTGGATACAATTCAGGGTTAGGTATACAAATGTTCATTATGCAGGTACCCTTGCTAATGAGGTATGACTCTTCCTTCTCTGGCAGTTTCCCACTACTGCCAAACCCTTTCTTATAGTCACTTATAAGCAGACCTTGGGCAATTATCATAATTATCTTATTTGTATATCTTCTTTGGAAAAATATGTATTCAGTTCATGGTCCATTTTTAAAACACATTTTTTGTTTCTATTAAGTTGTATGACTTTCTTATATTTTTGGGATATTAATCTTTCATTGAATATTTAAGGAGACAACCAAGAAAACAGGAATGTACAGGCTTCTACTGCTAGGTTATTGTACTAGAAACCCATTGGTATCAGTATATCTTCTAGCATTGTTGTGAGATGCTCTGCTTGGCTTCAGTGATTTTTTTTCTGGAGATAATGTCAATGCATTTGCCCATTTCATGGTGGGTGGTTTACGAACCCACCTGCCCACACCATGCTGAGTGTTCAGCAGTTTTTGACCAAAAAGGCATGATTCTATGTCCTGCCCTCCTTATTCACCCTTGTTGTTGTTGTTTGTTTCCTAGATGAAAAAAGTTCACAAAGGAAAATGTTTTGCTGATTTGGAAGAGGTGAAACACAAAATAGCAGAAGCATGAAAAGGCATCAAAACTGACAAGTTCAAAAACTGTTTTGAGCAGTGAAAAAAGCATCCTGATAGGTGTATTGCATCAAATGGAGAGTACTTTGAAGGTGACTGAAATTTAAGCGTATAAGAATAAATACACATTTTTTAAATAGATAAATTCCAGTTTTGTTTTGGTGTCCCTCCCTTGTATGGTTTGAAATATTTTCTCCCTTTCTATAGGTTGCCTTTTTATTTTCTTGATTATTTCCTTTGCTTTGTAGAAACTTTAGTCTTATACAGTTCCATTTGTTTATTTTTGCTTTTGCTTTCTGTGCTTTTGATGTCATATCCAATAAATTTTTGCCATGACCAATGTTATGGAATCTTTCTCTTATTTTTTTTTCTATTAGTTTATGTTTTCAGATTTCACACTGAAGATATTCATCCTGATAGGGCCTGATTCAATAATCGGCTGCTTCCCTCGTGGTCAATCAATATTAGAGGCAGAGAGCTGGGAGAAGAAGTTTATTCTGTTGCAAAGAATCAGAGAACAGGCATCTACCAAGAACCTGTTCATTTATGCAGAGTTTTCATCCAGTATTTATAATAAGACATACCATTTATTATCTAATTCACACAATTGATTAACAATAACTGCATATCTTATGACCATTACTGTTTTTTTCTTAATCAATGTCTTAGTCTCCATGCTTAGATTTCAGCAGTACTGCCAATTTTCTAACTTAACAATTTTCCTTGGACATTTTAGTGCATTTTAGTTCCTTCCAGATGGCTATATTTTCTTTTATTCCTATTAGAGAGTTCTGATTCCCAGGGCTTAACAAAAATTCAGCACAAAGCATAGAAGGAATCAGTTATTATCTAAGGGCTTAGAAAATAGATACTTTCTTGGGCTTACTTAGGAAGTTTTTATAGGACTTGTTTCTCATCTAGTTCTGGTAAGGCTATTTCAGGGATGGGCAGTTTCCTGCTGCCTGCTTTCTGATTATCAGGGGGCTCAGTGTGGATAAATGTATTCCTTTAATACCAGCAGCAGTTACTAGATCCAAGGACAGTGAAGGGAGAGAAAAGAAGAATGTGCATTTTTAAAATTCAAGCTGTAAGCTATTCTAAATAATTACTAGATTTTCTTTTGTTGCCTAAAAAAATTGGGGCTTCCGTTGGCTTATAGCAATCCATTTAGAGATATAAAATATGAATCAATTTTTTTCTTTTTCTTTTTTGTTTCACATGGATTTTCAGCTTTCTGGGCATGATTTATCAAATACATTGTCATCTCCCATTGTATGATCCTGGCATTTTTGTTAAAATTGACTGTAAATGTGTGCATTTATTTCTGAGTTGTCTGTTCTCTTCTATTGATCAATGTCTGGTTTTACGCCTTTACCATGCTGTTTTAATTACTATCACTTTATAGTAGTTTTTGAAATCAGGGAGTGTAATTCTTCTAACTTTGATTTTTTTCTCAAGATTTCTTTGCCTATTTTACAGCATTTTGTGGTTTCATATGATTTTTTTCTATTTCTATAATAAATGTTATTTAAATTTTTGATAGTTTGTAGAGTGCATTGGGTGTAAACATTTTAACAATATGCATTTTTCCAATTCATGAACACAGGGTATTTTTCAATTTATTTGTGTCTTCTTTAATTTCTTTCAACACCATTTTATACTTTTTGGTGTACAGATCTTTCACGACTTTGGTTACATGTATTCCTAAACATTTAATTATTTTTGAAGCTATTATGAGTAGGCTTTCTTTCTTTCCTTCTCACTTTTTTTTAGGGGGGGGCTTAGTTTGCTTTTAGTGTATAAAACTGCAACTGATTTTATATGTTGATTGCATATACTATAACTTTACTAATTTTTTTAGTTCTTTTTTTGTATGTAATCTTTAGAGTTTTCTATAAATAGGACTTTCCTATTCAATATAATAGTCTCTGTGAACTTTTCTTATATTGGCTTTATTGTGTTCAGGTGCATTCTTTTTATGCATAGTTGATTGAGAGTTTTTATTTGAAAGGATGTTGCATTTTATCAAATGTCTTTTCTGTATTTTTAAAAATAATCATATTAATTTTAGTCTTCATTTTGGCAATGAGGTATGTTATATAAATTGCTTTGCATATGTTAAATATTTTTGCACCCCAGGGATTAATTTCACTTGATCATGTTGCATGATCCCAAAAGGATCAATGTGTTCTTGAATTTGTTTTGTTAGTATTATTGTAGTATTTTTGCAACTATGTTGATCAGAGGTATTTGCCTGAAATTTTCTCTTTTTTTAGTGTCTTTGGCTGTAGTATACGAATAATGCTGTCCTCATTAAATTATTTGGGGAGGCCGGGCTAGGTGGCTCTGCCTATAATCTCAGCACTTTGGGAGGCCAAGCGAGTGGATTGCCTGAGGCCACAGGTTCAAGATCAGCCCAGGCAACTTGGCAACCCCTCATCTCTACAATAAATCAAAACTCAGCCGGTCATGATGGCACATGCCGGTAATTCCGGCTACCTGGAAGGCTGAGGCAGAAGGATTGCCGGAGCCCAGAAGGTTGATGCTGGGGTGGCCATGAGTGAGCTACTGCATTCCAGCCTGGGAGACAGAGTGAGACTCCACCTCAAAAAAAAGGGAGGGAGTCTACTTCCTCTTAATTGTTTGTAAAAGTTTGAGAAAGATTGCTATTTCTTACTATTTTAGTGTTTGTTAGAATTTACCAGTGATGTCAACTTGTCTTAAATTTTTTTTGTTGTAAGATTTTTGATTACTGATTTGGTCTTCTTAATCATTATTGGTCTGTTCATATTTTCTATTTCTAGATTATTTAGTTTTGGTAGGCTGTATGTTTCTAGGCAGTTAGTCATTTCTTTTTTTAAAATTTATAAACATATTTTTCTATTCTAAAATTGTGGGGTACAGTCAAGGGTTAGGTACACAAATATGTATCGTTCAGGCACCCTTGTTGATAAGGGATGCCTCCCGTCCCCAGACAGGTATTGACCACTGTTAATCCCAACTCCCTTACCCTCCCTCCCCTCCCACAGCTTCCCACCACCGCCAATCCCCTTCTCATAGTATTATGATAGATGTTCAAGGTCCACTATGTAAGTGAGAACATGTGATACTCAGATCCCTATTTTTGTGAGAGGCCACTTAGCATCACAGACTCTAGTTGATGGAATGCTGCATAGTCATTTCTTTTAGGTTATCTATTTTGGTGGCATAAAGTTTATCATAGTAATCTCCTATGATCTTTTGTATTTTTTGTGATTTTAGTTGCAATATCTTTTTCATTTCTGATTTTATTTATTTGATCTTCTGTCTTTTTTCTTAATCTAGCTAATAACTTTATGTTTAAAAAAACTGGTTCTTGGCCATCGCCTTGCTAAGCTATGGTGTGGCTGGGCCACATTTTCTTAAACTTTGGCCCCCTTCCCCTCCTTTGGAAAGGTGAATCCCTTCTCTCTCTCTCTCTTCAATTTGCTTTCTAAATAACTATATTTTCTAATCTAAAAAAAACCTGGTTCTTTAATTTTCTTCTATTCTGTATTTGATTGATTTATGCCCTGATTCTTATTATTTCTTTCCCTTTTGCTAGCTTTGGGTTTATTTTATTTTTATTTTTCTTATTCCTTGAGATGTAATGTTAGGTTGTTTATTTTAAGTCTTACCTTTTTTTTTTCTTAACTACCAACTCAACTACTATCCAGCCCAGAGCTTTGAGAACACACAAAATTTAACAAATAGATATATTTTAAAAATTATTTAATTAATATATACTTTGTGAAGAAACTGGCATGCATTTATATATAAGGACATTATAGCCTAAAAGATGTCATTCTTTTATCTTAATATATACCAAATAAAGCTGATACTGAATTTACTGATTGATCAAATATTTTTGATATGTGATAAACAGGGTGCCAAGGACTGAATAAACAAAATATTCCCCCATAATTTAGAGTTTCAAAAAGTTAATTTAAGTCATTAATTAACCATTCAATAACACATCAATTAAAATGCTAACAATGATAAAGTACAAGATACTTCTTCGGCTGAACATGAACTCATTATGTTTCTGGAATTCTTCTTTCCTGATGCCAATTGCATAGCAATACCATCTCACAGACTTCCACATAATAGCTACATATGTGCACATGCTCTTAAAATTCATTAAGATAAATGCAGATGGAATTTAATACTTAACCTTATGTCTATTTCTCCATCATTACCATGAGGAAAGTCATTTTTGTAACTAAGCATGATGGTTGTTCAGGTGTGTAAAAAGAAAATTACATAGACTTAAAATCTGTGCTTTATTGTCTATTAATCTAAGGAAAAATAGTTGTCAACGTAGATAAAACTGTGTAGGATGCAATTGGAACTCATTTGTTAAATAAATATATAAATATTAAGTTATTTATATTATAGATAGATCTACGGTAACTGGATTTTAATGTCCTGGGTGAAAATATAAAAGCAAACACTCAAGACAGACATTTGAAAGGATAGTGCTAATATTATAAAGCTGTACCAAACAAAAAAAAAATCATCTGCTTTAAAAGAAATGGTGTGCAGTCCACTATGCTTAAAATAATGTGACAGACGCTGACTGTCACAAAGTAAATTACAAAGATTTTCAAGATCATGGAAGTTAGAAAGAAAATAGTTGCTTTTGTGAAGTAAAAGCATCATTAAAATATATCTGAGCCTGGTGCAAGAAAACTGAAATGAGTTTTTTTATGGATAATTAAGACAAGTTTCCCTATTAGGAGGTAAAGCAGTTCCCCTGTTCTAATATTTGAAATGAAATGAGCAAATATAAAGAAAATTTTGCTTTCCCTGTAGTGCTCTATGAATAGCCATTAATTAGAGACTGAGGAACCCTTATGAGGATGAAGAAAAATAAAATCAAATTTTTCAAACATCTAAATAAATGTCTCATAAATTATTGGTCTATTATAGGTTTATTAAAAAACAACAAAAACTATAGTAAGCTGAAAGGTTAACAGCAAAGGAAATGTCATTGAGTGTAAGTATTCATGCTTTGAAGTTCAGTAAATGATAGCCTCCAAGAAAGCAATTGGCAAAAAGAGGTTTTATTGTAGATTATTACTCCATATCTAAGAAAATAGATCATACACTTTTGGAAATACATATCTGGTTTGTATTCAAGTTCGAAAGTTAAAATTGGTTTAACTTTTTTCTGGCATTATTTTTTGTATCTTCTAAGAAGTTGTATGACAAGTTTTATTTGGATAATAACAAGTTCAGCATTTTAAAAAGATGTTTTATACTTCTAGTTTTGCTGTGGCTGTTCTTGAAAAGAAGCAGATGGATGATTAATCAAAGTTGCCAAATATAGAAGAGCATTACCTAGTGGTGAATCTTTCAAAGTGTGAATTCATGACTCTGAGATCACAAGAGGAGCCCTAATATGTGAGATTCAATTTATATACAGTATCACAATATTACATGTATGTCAGCTTAATATCAATCTTCTTTTTTCTAGGTTTCATAGATATTTTCTTTTACTAATGAAAATTTCCATTTTCAGTGGAATTGTGGAGAGAAAATGAGAGAAAAAGACAGAGACAGAGAGAGAGAGAGAGGCGGTATTCATATGATCTATATGTTTTGCCAAAAAAAGAAAATGGAGAGAAATAAAATATAAAATGTCCAAGATCTTTCTATGATTAATACAGGTAAGTCTGACTTTTAATGCCCCTTATTATGCTCTACACTCACTTCATGCTTAAGTTACTCTTTTGCAGATTTGTCTTGATGTCTGAACAACACAGAGCCAATATTGCTTTATGACAATCTGTTTGAGTCTACTTCCAGAAATATGGTATCAAATTGTCGACAACTTATGTATGATAGAAATTTACTGAAGCCCAGTGAAAGTTACTAGGAAGAATGTTGCTTTCTATGTTTAAATATACATGTAAATCACATAAGTGAAAATAATGCACATTATCTCAAATTACTTGCACATATATTACTCAGCAAATACATCTGTTACTTCAAATATTTTCTAATTGCATACACTCAGACTTGTTAGACCATATAATATGAACTCACTCTGAAAAAATAAACGGAAACACTAGACCATGGTTGACAAGTAGTTTTCAACCTATGTGCAAACTTCAAATTACAGGAAGTGACTGCCTGGTGTTCTTATCAAAAGGAATTTAGAAATTGTTCTTTATTTTAGCAAGGAAAAGATGTGATATCTGTCATTGGTACAAATAAGGAGTAATACGTAGTGTGTATTTACTGATACTGTGTTAAAAGGTAATATATGTTCATACAAAGTTATCACACAAAATTTTTTTCTAGTGTTACTTTTTGCTCAATATTTTTTTTTAATTTAAGATTAGTCACAAATTGTTATGTTATAGTTATGATATCACCAATGAAGTCACCATATATCAGAAGGTAATCATTACAAAATATAAGTACAAAATGGACTTGATATACTCCCAAATAAATCTGCACTTTTAAAAATCTGAATGTGAAAATTATAGTTTAATATCTCTATTGGATCATTTTCTCAATTTTCCCCAAAAGTTCACTTGTATTTACACTATTATGCTGTGAGATAAAGAATTTCAATTTCTCTCCTTTATTGAGTCTGGTTTCTCATTTCTTTTTCTTCTATTATTGCTCTTTAAATTACAAAAAGTTAAAACTCAAAGGTTGAGGAGTCACATGATTAACATAAGGGCTTGACTTTAACATGGTGTACTATTAATGACAATAGGTGCTAAATTCATTGTATTACCATAATGGATAGCACCTGACTAGTTACCTTGCCTCTTTTTCCTAGATTAGTATAAGGACTTCTGGGCCATATATAATGCATTTTATGGTCATTTTGAAATCTTTTAACTAAAGAAAAAATTAGATTTAATTATCAAGAAGGTATCTGCCTTTTTTATAGTTAATAATCATTGGATATTCTCAGATGTAATAATTTTTCTTAAACTTCCACAGGATAAATTGACATGTGAGGGAATGGGCTGGAATAACTATTTCAACTAAAAAAGAAGAGAAAATTAATATTTTCCATATGTTTTAAAGAGACCTTTAAAGTACTTGCAGTTAAATAGTTGACATCAAAAGAGATATAAGCTTGATGTAAAAATGTTTTATAAGGTATATTTTAATGAATTTATATTTCCTATTTAAATAAAAATTTTTATTACTGATGTATTATACAGTATCCTCCAAGACAAATGGATAAAGACCTGTTCTGGATGCTTAGAGCTACTTTTTATGCTTTCTCTTTAAACTTTATTTTGTTTCTATTTCTTTAAAAGGGTTTATTTGATAGAAACAAAGCAAGAATTAATACTCCAAGTTAACACCCTTTTCTTGGTGCCCTACTGTAAAAGAACTAGCAGATGGTGAGAAGAGGAGGCAATTTTGGATTAGATAATGGTATTTACATAGCTCAGATTTATATATGATTTTATGACATGTAAGCAGCTGTGTTTGTGTTTTTGGTTCAATTCAAAATATTTTGAAAATATATTAAATTTTTCCCAAGCAATACATCTTGAAGATTCAAGTGAAAACATTCAGAAAACATTCTGAAATTTAGCTTTCACATTTCATAGTGTTTTTAGGATCCTCAAAAGGAAATTGAAAGTATTTGGTAGTTATTTGTTAAAAATTACTTTTGCATTTGAGAAGGATTTTAATAGCAGGCTATAGTGTAGATAAAATATTTCTGTAGAACTACTATTTCCAAGAATGTCTAGAGGATTATTGAACAATTTCAGTAATAATTGAGAGATAGCAAAGCATTTTTAAAGTTCAAGGAAAATCTGTTAAATGTATATTCCTTCTCTAATTAACTGTGATCATTTTCCATACGCTTGTCATATTAAATATGAACTGGCAGTATTGTATAATGTTTAGGATATAAGATGTGAAGTTAGACTGTTCAACTTGAACCCTGAATCAGTCACTTCATAATTTTGTGAATTGGTCAAGTTACTTAGTTATTCTATAACTCACCTTCTGCATCCATAAAATAATAGCTCCTTGGATTGTTGCACTAAATGTGAAACTAGAAAACTCATAGAAAATAGCTAATATATAATTAAATATTGTTCTTGTTACTTCCATGGCTTCTTTATTATCAGCATTATACATTTCATTTATTTTCTATCTTCTATCTCCTCTTTGATTTTTTTTTTCTATTATTTATTTCTCCCTCAACGATTTATGGGCCTGTTTTCTCTTCCACCTTTTATTGCTGATGTGTCAGCCATGGAGATGCACTGCTTGAATCGTTCAAGAAAGGACTCGCAGTTCAGCTACAAATAATGTCTTTTTGCTGATAGCCTTTGACTCTTAGTGCCTACAAGATGTGCCACAGCTTTTGAGCCAAGTCTTTCCTCTTTCCAAAAAAGCCCCCAGCCAACAACTGAGCATGGCAGCAGTCCAAAGGTCTAGTTATTTCTGCATGATGAGATACTCTATTATGAGGCAGTCATTGCTCCAGGTCTTTCCATAGGTTGCATCAAAATCCTACACCAGAGTCTGAGAGTCTCTACCCAATTCTGCTTCCTCTTGCCTTTTCCTCTATGCATATGAGATTGGCATGCAATCATTGAGACTTTCCCTGCTAAATCTTGCTTCATCCCCATGTTATCATGTACAGACATTGCCACCCCCCCCCAATAATCTCTTTGTAGTTCTAATCTTCCTCCGCATTTGCTTCCCAGGGCAGCAAAAAGACACAATTGGTGACAGAAGTAAACTAAGAAAGTAAATGATAAGATGATATTTGACAATTTGTACCTTATTTCAGGAGGTATGTTGGGCACAAGGAATTTCTGACATCGGTGGTGACTCAATTTTTAAGACATTCACCAGTGGTGAATTGGGAGAAATCTCCAGTGGATGGAATAGTCTTTACCCATGCGATGATTCAGCCTCTTGAAAAGTAAAGATGCTGGGGAAAATAATATGTAAAAGTGTAGCAGAATTGATTTGTTTTTACTAAGTTGCATTGATGCTTTACAAAGGGTAGTTAATAAACAATTAAAAATTAAATGTAAATATCAAAGAGCCTTCTTGGAAGTCCACAAAATGGACTTCATCTCTGTAGAGAGAAAATGGTAAGTCTAAAAACCAATCTCAGGTGTAATTGATAGAGTAGTCAAGCTAAAATTATTATTGAGTATATGATATGAGCAGATACATTATGTCAAGGTCAGAATCCTTGTTGGGAGAACCTGAAACTATGACCCATGGTGTTGTGGTAACTAGTGGATAGCCCTGAAGATTGTAACTCATTAGAATTCTCTTATTCTCAGGACCCACAATGGTGGCCCTCACTTTCCTATTAAGAACTATCATAGTATCTCATTATAGCTTTAGTTTGCATTTCTCTGATGATTAGTGAGACTGAGCATTTTTGCTCGTGTGCTTTGGCTGCTTTTATATCTTCTTCTGAGAAGTGTCTGTTCATGAGCTTTGCCCACTTTTTAATGAGGTTGTTTATTTTTTTCCTTTCACTTCATTTGAGTTCTTTGAAGATCCCATAGGTTAGACCTTTGTCAGATGCATAATTTGAAACTATTTTATCCCATTATGTGGATTGTCTTTTTATTCTCCTAATGACTTCTTCTGCTATGCAAAAATTTTTCAGTTTGATGAGGTCCCACATTTTTATAATACCTTTTATGGCATTCACTTTTGGGAATTTGATCAAGAATTGGTTGCCTACTTCAATGTGCATAAGGGTGTTTCCTATGTTTTTTTCTAGGATTTTCCAGGCCCACTACCAGGAGAAATGTGATGGGAGTACATAAGGATTTGAATTTTTAGGGTGCTTGATCAATGGAATCAGATTATAAAAGTAAATAAAAATGTTTGTTGACCTTGAGGCTCTCTCTCTAGAAACAGGATTTAAAGTCTGGCAAGGTCCCCAGTAAATAAGACAAATTACTGCTAAGGTAGTCTCTAGAAGATTAAAGAAAGTGATGATGCTGAGTAAAGTGGAAATGTCTGACTTGCCCTGGAATGTAGTAAAGAAAGAACTAAAGGAGCTCAGAAAGTCAGAAATGTTGGAGTATATGTATTTTGTAAGGCCTGAAGACCTAGCACAGTATTATATTCCTTTAGAGGGCCCAGAGGAAGCGTCATTCATTGAAGCCATTAGGGATGCACTTGTGAAAGAGGCACTACCCTTCTTAAGATTTTAGTGGTGGTGACTCTTCTCTGCATGTTAAGGCTCAAAGTAGGAAAGGTGGTCACAGAACTGGGCTCATTAATATCTATGGGAGTTATGCTTCCCACTCCTTCCACCCACAAGCAATAGAGATGAGGTTATGGTGTTTAACCATGAGAAGCAAAGAGAACAAAATTACTGTAATGACCAGAAGACCCACAGAGAATTGTGAAGATGATTAAAAGAGCATGACATCCCAAAGGGTAACAAGGATATTGCTAAATATATACAATCCAAAGAAAGCAGGACAGAATAATCAAGAAGCTGAGGACAGTCAAGTTAATAAAAAATGTATTGATTTTTGCCCAATTTCAGAATTTTAGGGAATGCAGTGTTAGCCACAGGCCCCCAAATTATTTTAGAAAAGACGACAGGGAAAAGAAAAATATTTTTCCCATTGATAAATCCTTTACTCTTCTTGGAGAAGTGCATCTGTGAAAATGAGTACATGTCTGAGCTAGAAATTCACTTTGAAGGAATAAAGTATGAAGATAATGTCAAGTGTAGCAACAACACAAACACTATATGCTTCTTCACTGTCCTTAACTACCTCCTCATCAGTATGGTCTATCGCATAGAGGGCTCTAATCCACAAATATCTAGTTAATAATGATCATGTTACCACAGGATTATGCTGCTCTTCACATCTAGGAAAAATAGGGGAAAACACCATCTCTTTAGTCAATTTTTAAATAACTATTTTCACAAGAAATAGTGTGGTTATCATTGAGAAATGATGTGCTACTGAGAGAGCACAAAATAAGTAACATCTGGCAAGTTTTATATCTCATGTAGTTTTAATTTAACATTGTTCAGCAAAAAGAAAAATGAAAGATATCACTTAAAAAACAGCTAAAGGAGAGTTCATTTCAAAATTGTAGGTATAGCTATACCTCTGTTAGATGGTCTGACCAGAATAGATGGTCTGGTGAGAGGAAAAGGTATGATAATATATGAGTTCAACAGAGAGCTGTCGGCTTGAGTCAAGAAATGACTACAGTACTTCATGAGACTTGAAAGCATATATGCATCCTTAAGGGAAAACCTTTATTGCTCTCACAAGTCTTGACATTTTTCTATTTGTTGTAGCGTAGCTGTAGTACTTCATTTGATAGTTTCCTAATTTTTGTTAATTACACAATTAATTCCCAGGGTTTTCTTTTTTAAAAAATGTATATATATATATATATAATTTGAAAGATGCAGGGTACAATTCAGGATTAAGTGTACAAGTGGTCATCATACAAATAAAGTTTGGGCGTTCCTTTGGTCCCCACTTTGCCTGGTTTGAGATCAGGTACACTTCTTGATGTTATGTACCCTCCGCTCTTCCCTGGCAGTGTCCTGCTACTGCCAATCCCTTTTTATAATATTATGGTAAATGTTTAGGGTCTGCTTATGGGTAATATTTCCCCAGGTTTTCAAACTTCAACCTTCAGAGCATTGTTTTTTTTTGTTGTTTTGTTTTGTTTTGTTGGACTGGTTTCTCTCTTTCAATTCCCATATCTAATTAAGTGTATAGGAAATATGTGATATACAAAGGCTTGATTTGTCCCTCCATATTCATGGTCAAAATTCATATTTCTAACTATATAATACCAGCAGCCAATGCTAACACATGACAATGCCTCACTGAGTGAATAACCAACACTAAAAAACCTGACCTGATCTGTGATAATTCAGATGATTGGTTTTGAAATAAGAAAGCAAGGGATCATTGAAGAAACATTTCTCTGGAAACCTCTCTTCCCACACCAAACTCAGTTAAGAGGACTTTGGAGTAATAAAAACTTGCTGCAAAATATTAACCAATGGTAAAAATATATTCTTAGTCCAACCACCTTGGATTCTTATTTTAAGAAAAGGAAGTCACTCTAAATTATGCAGAAAAATATCCCAAAAGGGCATGGATGGTATGCCTTTTATCCTGAATGCTTGATTTTACATATTTAATATAGGCACTAGATTAAAATATAATCTTGGATAAACATAAGCTAACAAAAATTTCTTTATTTTCTGTAACTGAAGACAAAAATGCTGTCAAGCCTCTTGTCTTCAAAAATAGACATTTTATTGTAGCTTATTTTGCTTTATTTAATTGGATTTAGTCTTTTTTCATTTTTGTAAAATCATAATATTACTGCAAGCACAGTGTGGATCAAACCTTAGTTATTTGGAGGTAAAATTCAGTCTTTTGGGGTTTCCTATTTTTCTAAATAGACATATCTCACATTCTCTTTTTTAAAAGACAGCATCTGGGAACAGGAGAAAGTTTACATATTCTTATAGGTTTAGAGAAGAGACATTTGATGCCATCTTGCTGTACTCATTGTATTTTCTTTGATTTACTTGAGCCCTCCTACTTCTATTTTGCTATGGAACAAGGTATTATTAGATTATCTTGCCCACCCTTGCAGTCAACTTGGTGGCTCTTAGGAACCAATAATTTTTTTGGCTGTTTTCTTTGCATTAAGTTGGAGTTTGAGATCTGCCCTTAGGTCTATGAATCCCAGACCATTATCTCAGCTCTAGCTAAGCTACTGCATCTGTGCCATATTGAATACAACACTCCATCAAACACAGGTTTGCAGAATAATCATGATATAAGCAAAAAAACAAGAGACACATTCAGATTTTCTTATATTTCCCAAAATCTATCCATGTGTCTTTAGCTTAGCTGTTGTTTTTCTTTTCTTCTCTTCTCTTTTATTTTACCTTGAAGAGGAACCGAGGAAAGTCACAGACAGAATTTTGTCCTTTTTTCTTTCTTTCTACTTTTATTTCTCCACATTTTTCCTTTCAGCACAAAAGAGGCAATACTTCTAGTGTGTGAAGACCTTCTTTTATCCATATGGTCCTATTTCTGAGTCTATGGTTTACTCTGGTAAAATTCCAGCTTTGAGAATGTCCAGAAAGCTCTTTAACTTAAGCTGACCAATAACTTTCTTATATTCAAAAACATTTAGCATAGTCATCTTTCTTCATGGATGAATTGTAAGAGAGAAAAACAAAAACAAAACAATGTCTTCATCTGTACCATAGACTAGGTGACTTATAAACAACAAAAATTTATTTCTCACAATTTGGGAGGCTGGTAAGTTCAAAATCAAAGTGCTGGAAGATATGGTGTTTAGGAAGAGCCTGCTTTTTGGTTCATAAATGGCACTATTCAACTGTGCCTTCACATGGTGGAAAAGACAAGGCCACACTCTGTGACTTTTTTTTGTTATTGTTAATATTGGAGTGTGTCTATTCATAAGGGTCTTACCCTAATGATTTAATTACCTCCAAAAGGCCTCACTGCCTAATATCATCCAATTGGGAATTAGGTTTCAACATATAAATTTTGGAGGAATATAAGCATTCAGACCATAGCAAACAATAAGAATTACTAAAGTGGAGAAATACATCAGGCTTTATCTATCTGTCTATGCATAAATCCACACAGTTATATCTTATCTTTTTCTTGATTCTTGTGATCTATTTCTATAGTTTTGAACTAGACTGCCTTAGTCTGATTCTAGTTCATCACTTAATAAATATGTGCTTTTAAACTAGTTAATAACATGTCCATGCCTCAGTTTCTCTTTTTAAAGTATGAATACTAATAATATCTACCTCATAAGGTTGTTGGAAAGATTATCTGAGCTAATGCCTGTAAAATATATTATTACATTTACAGCAATATCTAGCATATAACCAATACTAGATAAGTATCAGCCTTACAAATCGGAAATATGTATATTTGTATTCAGGTACATACTATGATTAGAAACTGAGGATTTTTTTTGAGGAATTATTTTAAGCTAACTTATGTAAAAATACTGATGTAAAATCTGAAGCCCTTAGTTAGTTACTCATTTAAATGACAGTTGTAACTTCTGATTGGATCAGGGTATATTATCTGATTAAAAAATAGAGTATAGGATTTCCCAGATAGAGCAGGCACAACAAGGTTACTGAGGTGAGGGTGGAAAAGAGGTACTAAATACAGAATTAGTAAGTGGGATGCCTTAAAGTCATGCTTTTACAATTTTATAGAGGACAGGTAGATATTAACTAATTTAAAAAAGACTTCAAACTGCTTATTGTCACAGAAGAGCAAGTTCAAACAGTGACATCTCAAGATATAACTTATTAATATAACATTGATAGATCAAAGCACAGAAGAACACAGAATGAAATATGTTTCAGATTAGAAATCTAACCCAGGTATTTAATATTGCTTTTTAACTGTAACAACTACCAATTTTCATAAGAGTAAAGGAGGACATTAAGAAATCCAGTATTATACTACTGTATAAATATCTTGATTATTTTTAATAGTGATTAGATTAACTTGAATGAATACCCTTTTTAGAAATTCCCTTTTTAATTAGTGGGTAAACAATGCAAAACAAAAACATCACATCTTAGTGTATATGGAATTAAGGATAAAATTATACTTGAGGGAAGACAGTAACTAAAATTACTCTCAATGTTAATTTTAAAAACAAATTATATTCAGATTAAATCCAAATTTCCAGCATTAGACATGGTTTTTAATGGAGGTATTACTCTTGGATGTCCAGACCATAAAACTCTTATTTAGAAACATTTAATCAGCCCTGAGATACCGAGGGAAATAAAGTTTCTTTTCTTTCTGTTACAAACTGAATTACAGATATGTTCTTTTGAATTAGCAGGTGACAGAAAATTGGGCATAGTTACCAACACTTTAGAAAACACAAATATAATGCAAGCATCCCTAATCAATTAAACCAAAGGCCTTTCAAAAACACTGTGAACTGCAATGGAGAAACAGAAAAGTCTGTAATATTGAGTGGATGCAAGATAAGAGTGAGCAAAATCTCTTTCAGAAACAGCATGGGTTTTATACGGGCAGGTGAAAAATAGCATATTGCATCAGAGATGAGATTTTTGCCTTCATTAAATATTTTTAACTGGAGATTTTCTTTACTTTGTCCCTGACTCTACATTTTCTGCCGACTCTATCTGCCAACCTCAGAAATATTTGTGCACCATATTCTAATTATATGCTCTGTTCCAACTGAAGCTCATTAAGCACATTATTGATACTGACTTTACCAACGTCAGCAACTGTTCCCTCTAAAACTGTTTTACCCATTTCTATCTATGCTCCAGTGATTTCTGCCCATTTACTCTATTATGCTTGTAACTGAATTTTCTTATAAACCACAGAGCTCAGAAATGTGGAGCAAAGAAAAGAGATTATGGGAGAAATAAAAGTGGCCACCCTTATAGGTATTTTGCTTCCTCTCAACTTATTCTTAGGTTTGTTAGCAAGTGTTCCCTTTTATCTGTAACAGTAGACATTCTCACAAGCCTCTTTTAAACAGTTTGTCTTCATTATTTACCAGTGAACAGCAAGACAATAAATCCCCAAGAGAAAAAAAATTCAAAACATTATCACTTAAGCATGCATTGCTTTTCCTCAGATGGGGTTCTCAGGATCATAATTTATAGAGACAGTTTATTTCTTTTAAAACTTCAAGCTATCATATTGATCATATCTCATTAACAACACATTTTTTTCCAAAGGCTTGAAAAGTTAGCAAGGTTGTAAGTTCAAGTTTCATTCAATCTTATTCCTTTTGAACTCTGCCAAGTTATATAATTCCTTAAATCCACTTTGAGCATACTATTCTGAAAGCAGCAGCCATAATCCAAGACCATGGTGGACAATGTGATTCCTCTAAAGAATAAATTATTCATTTTAACAAAATGTTATCTGATAACCTCTGGAGTGTGGATTCCCTGGATTCTATAAATCTATAATATTATTCATCAAACCTATGGAGTCTGAAACATGATCAAATATAGACTGTACCTATATGAAACCAAGGGAACAGTTAGAATCCTGAAAAGATGGTTGGTTCAGTTCACCACAGGCTATTTCAATGACTATCAATTAAACAGGTTCCCTTTAGTACTTTCTCCATCTCCCAAGGGACACAATACAAAATAGGAGGAGAATGTTTCAAGCCTAAGTTTAGAAATATATCATTCTTTGTATATTCAAACTTTGTAATGTTCGTTTAAACAAAGACACTTTCATAATTCCCACACTTCTAAGATAATTTCAGAAATTTCTAAAATTGTGTATTTAAATCTTTATAAGTTCAGAATTATGATTACCTAAATAATCTGATTTAGGTTGAAGTTTTCAT
Source organism: Carlito syrichta (assembly GCF_000164805.1). Lineage (NCBI taxonomy): Eukaryota > Metazoa > Chordata > Mammalia > Primates > Tarsiidae > Carlito > Carlito syrichta. The sequence goes on from NW_007258423.1 coordinate 266,237, forward strand.
CTTTACTACCTATATCATAGAGATAATTCAAAACTTCCTTTCAGAGTTTTAGATTCCAAGCTTATACTTCTACTGACTTGGTGGGTGAACTGAGAGGGTGTCTTAAACTTTCGCAGCCTCCATTTTATAATGCATAAAATTAATAGTATAGAATAAAATTATTCATTAGGTCTCTTACAATTCTAACACTGCATAAATTCTGAAATTCTAAGAAAAAATTGTGTCTGCCAAGTGTGTTATGCTCTCATTTGGTTGTTTAGGTAATGCTAATTATTGACAACATTGTTTGGAAGATGCTTTATCTATTTTAAAGCTAATTTCTTGCAATCAAGTTAAGATAAAATAATTTGCAATATATATACAAGTTAGTAACACCTCTACAATCAATCAGAAACTTCACTCATGAGCAAACTTGCCTATCCGAATAAGATGAAAATCCAGAAATAAGAATAAAATTCCAAGCCAATATAAAGCCACCTCCTTTCAAATAAAAACACTTATTAGGAAGCTTCATGGACAGGAGTGATATTTTAATTATTTAATAGCCAGTACAGTATAGGCACTGGCCAATGCAAATGGTTTAAATCAGAATAGATATGTCAACAGGTATAAATCAGAAGAAAGCATTGGATTTCATAAAACCGTACTCAAAAGAGAGTCTTTATTCTGAGGGTAAAAACGAAATTTTATCTATTATGAAACATTTTACTATTGTGAATGACTCCTTAAAATAATGCATTGAGAAGCCCATTGAAGAGGAAAAATTGCTCTGATAAATTAGCCATATTTTCTATGGGTATAAGAAAGGGGAGTGGTGTTCAGAGTGCTTCATGATAGCACTTCTGATGTTAGATACTTGCTTGGAGCCTGTTTATTCTTAATTATCACACAATTCTAGCCTATGAGGTTTCTGAGTTTATAGCACAGCATCAGCAACATGTGCTTCAGAAGGTGTCTAGAAATCTGAAGTTGTTTAGTAGCTAAGGGTTAATAATTTTTAAAAATATTCTGCAACCTTTTACATAGCCCCACACCTGAAAACATTCTTCAATCATAAATGCCATAGTGCCCCCTGCTAGTATACATCTCTATAGTTTAATAGAAAAACAATTTATTTTTTTTTGAGTTGGAGTCGCACTCCATCACCCAGACTGGAGTGCAGTGGCGCGCTCCCGGCCACCGCAGACTCGACTTGCTGGGATTGGCAATCCTTCCGCTTCAAACTTCCAAGTAGCTGGAACTACAGGCATGTGCTACCATGCCTGGCTAATTTTTGATTTATTGTGGAGATGAGGTCTCGCCAAGTGGCCCGGGTGGGTCTTGAACCTACGGGCTCAGGCAATCCACTCACCTCGGCCTCCCAAAGTACTGGAATTACAGGCTGAACCACCGGCTGCTGCAAGTTGAGGCAATGACTTTCTTGAAAAGTACTACTTTCAAGTAGCAAGAGAAGTAGAAAAATATACAATGAGAAAATAGATACAATAAATCAAAACACAATAATGTAACTTAATATGAGCAAAGACAGTCTACAAACCTTGACAGGTCCTTGAAATAGTACATTATTACAATACTGAAGAATAATTGATTATTATGCTGAATGTCCTAAGTTATCAAATGATTAATTTATGTGTGTGATCTAAAAATATAGAGTAGTTTTTAATACATTTTCAAACAATTTCCATCCAAAACAAATAACAAATGCATTTTTAAAAGTTTCTGTGTTTCAGAGAGACTTAAGAAAATATGATCATCTACATACAAAAATATGATCGTCTACATACATCTTCAAAAAGTGAATTGATGCTGTTCTCTTGTTCACCCTTCAATTCACTACAAACTTACTTTCACTCCATTTCTTTGAAACTGCTTTCACCAAAGTCACCAATGAACTCTCTAGTGCTAATGCCTATGGACAATTCCCATGAAATAACTCCAACATTTGATACTATTCACTTCTTTTTTATTCTTGAAATTTGTTAGTTGTTCTTGGTTTCAACATTATTATTATTTTGTTATGTTTTATTGAATTCTTTGCTCTCTCATTCTCTGTCTCCATTGTGAAAAGTCTTTTTGCATTTGCCTTAGAATTATCCATGAACCTCTTCTTTGTTTATTTTTGTATGCTTTCCGGGTAATATTATACATTGATGTTTCAATTAACACCTACATGATTCATATCTCCATCTCAAGTCTTAACTTGTCTTCTGAGAGAGAACCCAAAATACAACATCTGCCTGACAGAGGACCCAATTTTAATAGCATACATGCCCCTTATCGTTCTTAATACTTCCATATTCCTCAGGCTCTTTCTCCTATGTATCTCTTGTGACTAATACAGTATTTGTCCTTCTTCCAAACCTGAGACCTGAAAAGATCCTTGATATCTCCTTTTATTTACCATGACATCCAAATGGAAACCAGATTTAATACATTCTAGTTGTTAAATTAATTTTAAGTCTATTCTCTCATTTTTATGTCCATTGTACCTCAGTTCAGATTTTCATCATTATTTCAATAGCATGTCATCTAATGTCTCTACCTCCAGTGTTTCCACCCTATAAAAGTTTATTTCACTACCATATGAATGGGTTTTATAAAATAAAATCTTTATCATATCAGAAATATCCAAACATCAATTTCATCTTATTTGAAATATTTCATGATCCCAACTTACATTCAGAATAAAATTAAAATGCTTTAATGTAATATCTATCTTTCTATATTCTTCTATGTTTTCCTCTACATGTCTACACTATAGCAATGAGCAATTAGATTTTTCTCTCAAATTGCAGTTTCCATTCTCTCAATGTTAGACATATAAAAATGATTGTGTTTCCTATTGTGTCTTCTTTCCTTCAAATTGCTTATTATTAGCTACACTTTAAGACTCAGCTTCACTGTTAACATTTTTAAGTAACTTTTCCTAGCACCTATTGCTATCCAGTATTATCCTTACCTAAGTTTATTGCTCTTTATCTAAATTTGTTTAGCATCCAGCATATACATCAATCAGCAGTATTTGTTATATTGCATAAACGTTATCATTTTGCTAATTTTCACTCTCCATACTACTGTGTGCTAATTTAGATATGGTATCTTGTCATACTCATTTCTGTATCCAAAGCAGCTAGCACAGAGTTTGGCATAAAACATGCACTTTGTTTTTCCATAGTTTTTAAATTTTATGTGATTTAGAAATTAGCCACATATTTAAATGAATGCTAGTGATTATAGTATAGTTTATCTTTTCCCTCAAACGAGTGGAAAAGAATTTTATGTGAAATTATTTTCTAAAGCTTAATTTTATTTATAGATTATAAAATTGCTGTTGCATCATATGTATTATGATTTTCACACTTCACAGTAACCTGAGATTTCTACAATTGGTCTGATTGCTCTATATGTAATAATATATTTCACTGATTCAGTCAATATGTTTTGAATATCTATTATATGCCAGGCACAATTCTTGAAAATATAGATATAGAACTGAAAGTACAAACAAATATCCTGTCTTCATGGAGTTTATACTCTCACTTAGGTTATTTTTGTGCATTAAGTACCAATTATGTAGAATTATTATAATTTTAAAAAATTATACTATATATTTGGAACAATTTAAATTATTTTCTAAATATAAAGTTGAACTCTATGAAATTATCAAGACTTAACTTTCATGTGGTCCAATCTAATACATCAAAAAATCCTTTCTTCTATATAATATTTCATCTTCTACAAACTCACAGAATTAAAATGTCAACAGAGTGTTAATGGATTGTTTTAAGCACTTTACATATAGGTAGAATAGTTATCAGCATATACATTGTAATAAGATGAGACTTAAATGATGTTTTGTTTCCAAATATTTCTATTTCAGTCTGTCAAAAATTTCCTCTGAAGGGTCTGAATAGAGTAACTAGCAAAGGCATTAAGTTACCAATAAGTGGCAGAAGAGGAAGTATATGTTAGCATATCTTCATTTTTAAGCAGTTTTAAAATATGTTTTTCTCCTTAGTAGCAGAACCCAGTATGCATTTGAAAGTGAATATTGCATGGAAGTCTCAATTCATAAACCAATTAAAAGCAGAGAAACTTTATTTCAAGTAGAAAGTGAAATTTCATAGTCCTGTCCAAACTGCCTCTTTCTGTTCATAACGCAGCTAATACCTTCCTTAGCAACCACTAAGCTACTTTCACAGTATGGGAAACACAGAAAATCAGTTTTTAATTTTGTTTGTTCTTGTTTTTAAAGTGACTAGCAGAAGGAAATTAACATCTGTTGAGCATCTGCTACATACCATTTTAGATATATTATTTGTATAATTATAAAAATTGTTCTATAATTATTTTTTTCTTTCATTTAACAGATGGGGATACTGAGGTTTAGAATTTTAGTTGTCTACAGTTAGGTAACTACTAAGCAGTAGAGTAAGTAGACAACCTGTTATTCAGACCGGAATCTATCTTACTCCAAAGTTTGCGGCCAGTTCATATCACATGGTTTATTTAATATCATGCAGAAATGAACAAGTACAGAGGGATTAAGATTCAGGCTAAGAAATTTTGGTAATTTAATATGGTTGACATTTACGGTACTCTCCCAGATATGATGTGAAGTTCTGATGTGAAGAGAGAGTGAATCAGGCAGAAGAAGTATGGATAAACAGAACATTTGGCACTGAAATTCCAATAAATTGGAGGACTGAAAGCAGAAAGCAATAATAAACTGATGAGCACTCAACAGGGCTTTCAAACACTAATAAAATTTTAGATATATAAACCTCAAAGAAAGATATTTCTTGCCAATAAAATCTGTCCCATGCAACAAGAAAAGCCAAATCATATAATTCCTCAGACCCTTGACTTTTCAGGTTAGAGTATAAGGATAAAAGGCTAGTTTACCCATGAAGTAAATTAAGCTTAAGTTCATTTTCACATGCAATTTCTAAATGCATGATAGGGTTCCTAGCACTTTGTCCACAGGGATATATGATTTTGCTTTGCTTTTTAAAAATTAAATTCAAAAAAACTGCAATCAGTTGAGACAGCTGTTTCTTTCCATTATGACTTCTCTTTAATCATACTCTTTATATCAGGTAAAGTTGGAGTATTTTTGATATTTTGTTAAGATAAATTTGAACTGATGATACATTTAGTTTGAATTTAATAGAATATATTTGTGTGGTTTTCTCTCAGTTTCAGTTGATTTACTGATAGCCATTTCGTGTGGACTTATCCAATGAAAATGCTTGATTAGATTTTATATGCAGCACGAAATACCTGTTACTTTACAGAACCGTCCCCCCCCCAAAAAAAAGACTGTCAAAATCAACTTTGTCATAATTCCGGACAATATCCAAAGGTTTCAGCATCCATACCAATGATGAATCAAGAAAAAGATTACTAAAAATGCTTCTGGAATTGAAAGAAATATCTAAAAAACATGAATTGAACCCAAACTACAAAACCAGAGACTTCTTGACCCCATATGAAATCTTTTCAAAACAAGTTTGTGAAAAGCACTAAGCAAATGGATGACCACAGACTTCAATAATGAAGAACAACATATTCTGGAGTAGGGGGAGAATATACAGTCATATGCTGCATAAAGACATTTCAGTCAATACAGACTGCACATATAAAGATAGTCTCGTAAGATCATACTTATCTGAAACTTTCCTATAGCTTAGTAGTGTTGTAGCCATGGTAGCATCGTGGCACAACACATTTTTCATGTGTTTGTGGTGATACTGATGTAAACAAACCTACTGTACTGCTAGTCACATAAAAGTATAGCACATGCAATTATGTACAGTGCATAATACTTAATAATAAAAATATTATGCTATGGATTTATGTATTTACTATACCATAGTTTTTATTATGTTAGAGTGTACTCATTATACATATTTTAAAAATAGTTAACTGTAAAACAACTTCAGGTAGGTCATCTAAAAGATATTCCAGAATAAGGCATTGTTATCACAGAAGAAACCAACTCCATGTATAATTGCCCCCTGAAAACCTTGCAGTGTGACAAGCCGTAAAGGTGGGAGACAGTGATATTGATGCTCTTGATTCTCATAAGTGTAGGCTAATGTGTGTACTTGTATCCTAATTTTTAACAAAGTTTAAAAAGTATAAAATAAAATTTAAAAAGCTCATAGAATATGGATATAAAAAGAACATATTTTTGTACAGCTGCACGATATGTTTATATTTTTAACTTTCTTACAAAATAGAAAGATAAAAACAAAAAGATTGTAAAGTAAAAAGGTACAGTAAGCTAAGGTTAACTTACTATTGAAGAAAGAAAACAATTTTAAATAAATTTATTGTAGCTTAAGTGTACAGTATTTATAAAGTCTACAGCAGTGTACTGTCATGTATTAGGCCTTCATATTCACTCACTGACTCACCTAAAGCAACGTCCTGTCTTTCAAGCACCATTCATGGTAAGTGCTCTGTCCAGATGAACTACTTTTGATCTTTTATATATCATATTTTTATTGTGTCTTCTGTAGGTTTAGGCATATTTAGATGAAGAACTACTTACCATTGTATTCCAATTGCTTACAGTATTCAGCACAGTAACATACTGTACAGGTTTGTAAACTAATAGCAATAAACAATATCATATAGCCTAGGTATGTAATGAGCTATACCATCTAGGTTTTTGTAAAGTATCCTCTAGGATATTTATACAATAATGGGATTGCCTAAAGACACATTTCTCAGAACGTATTCCCATTCTTAAGTGATGCATAACTTTAATTTCTAGATTTATCACATTATAATATTAAATTGTTTCTTTTTTGGCTAAAAGATCACAAAGCATACAAAGAAACAGGAAATGATGGCCTATTCAAATAAAAAAATGACAAAAAACATCCCTGAAGAAGCTGAGCCATTGAACTTAAGAAAAAAACAAGTAAGAGAATCCCCTATAAGATTAGCACCATATTTCTTATAAGAAACTATAGAGGTCAAAAGATACTGGGATGGTATATTTAAAGTGCCTAAAGTAAAACAAGCCAACAACAACAAACCTGCTGAACCAGAATTCTGTATCTGAAAAAATTATATTTTACAAATTAAGAAAAAAATTAAACATTCCTATTTAGACAGAACTTGAGGAAATAAATCTGCCCTATAAGGAATGCTAATGGGAATTCTTCAGGTTGAAATGGGAAGACACTAGATAGTAACTCTAAACCATATTAACAAATAAAGCTCTCTGGTAAAGTTAACCCCACAGGTAAATATAAAAGCCAAGATTATTAAAGATTTGGTTTGTAACCTTACTTTTTATTTCCTATATGATTTAAAAGACAAACACATAAAATATAAATGCATGTTACTGGGCAAACACAATGAGTTGTATAGGAGCTGTGTTTTTGTATACTAATGAAGCCAAATTAGTGTAACTTCAGTTGTTATAACAGTAGGATATTAATTTTAATCTCTATGGTAACCACTAAGAAAAATCTAAAAAATATGTGCAAAATTAAATGAGAGGGCAATACAATGACAAATTCAATATCATTAATAATTTGGTAAGTGCAAAATTAAATGAGAGGGCAATACAATGACAAATTCAATATCATTAATAATTTGGTAAATGCATATTCAAACCACTGTGATGCATCACTTTACATGCACTAAGATGTCTATAATTAAAAAAAAAAAAACAACAATTTTTGCAGAAGATGTGGATAATTGGAATCCTTGTACATTGCTGATGGGAATATAAAATGATGCTGCTACTGTTCAAAACAGTTTGGCTGTTCTTTAAATAATTAAAAATAGAATTAGTGTATATTTCAGGTGTCCTACTTCTATGTATATTACCTAAAATAACTGAAAATATGTATTTAAACATGTACATACATATCCATAGGAGTGAGCAGTCTTTATAATAGCCAAAAGGTGAAAATAGTCCCCAACTGTCAGGTCACATATTGCATGATTCTATTAAAATAAAAAGTCTAGAACAGGAGTTCTGGTAAGATGGTGATGGGATAGGTGGAATTGTGAGATTCTCTGAACGTGAGCTCCCAGAAAGACTCTACTTTTCTTCCCTCACCTCCCCCCTGCCCACTGCCAGCTGCACCGGTTCAAGGCCCGGGGACCCTCAGCCCCACGCAGGGCCAGACATTGCAGTCCCCAGCTGCTGCTACTCCAATATATGTGACCCCTGCCCACATGGGAGTCTCAGGTCTTGGCTCCCTCCTTACATCATCTCACCCAGCACCCAGCAGCAAGCTGTCAGTTTCCCAGGGATGCTCTGTGCGCTAACTCCTCAGAGATACTGGTTCCACTTCTGGCTGAAGTACCCTGTGAGGGACCCAGGGCCACTCTTGCCATTCACTGCCTGCCCTTTGGAGCTTTGGAGCTCTGGAGCTCTGGGCCCACCCTGACTGAGGCATACAGCGCGTGACCCCATGCTTGTGTAAGGGGACAGCATATCTTAAGGAGGTGTTGATCGGAGACTCTCAGCTCCAGAGGAGGGAACTCCCAACTCTCTCCTTCACCCCAGTCTGCTGGTGACACCCCGGATCCAGTGCCCAGCTGTGCAGCTGATCCCTGGTACCTCGCATGCCAACACAACCCATCATAGTGGATTGCCCAGGGACCCAGACAAGCGGAGAGAAAGGATCTGTGAAAAAGGAGCTGCCATAGTGGCCATTCCCCAGGCAGAGATTTTCATTGCCCCACCCACCTACGAGCAGCCTTCACCTCAGTTCCTAAGGTAATGTCACTAAACCAGAGACAAATCCCCCCCCCCATGTAGAATCAGACACAGGCAACTAAGTGTCGCAGACCTCCCAGGCAGCAGGCAAAAAGAACAAACCCAAGCTGCGAGTAAATCTAGCTGCCTGCAATGAAAGCAAAGGGCAGAGGCTGGAGATCAGAGCTGAAGAGACTTTAGACACTCAGGAAAGATTCCAGAGCTAGTCTGATTTCTTATTTTGACTTTTGATTTTATCATTTTGACTATTTGTTTTTGCTCACTTTTGTTTACTTTTTGACTTACACTATCTGTTTGTGTTAGGGAAAATGCATCAAAAGTCACGATTTTATTGTCCTGTCTTTGTGTAGCTACCAGTGTTCTTTAGGGAATTTTGTTTGCGTATTATTTTCACTTTTCTCTGGCCTTGTGTCTCTTTTTCACCTGTTAGTTGGTATGTATGTCTGTTTTCCCTCTCACTCTTCTCTCTTTCTAACTTCCAATTGCCCCCCTTTCCTCCATTATTTTCCTCTTTTGTACCTCCTTTTGTTCCAGGGACCAAACCTACATGCCACTGCACAGACAGATTATAAAGGCAGTGGGAAATAGGTTCCAGTGTGCTCATACACCAGTTAGTGGATGCTGGAATCAGCATATAGATTCTGAATCATAGTTTCCCCCACAATTAAACCTCAAAACTGCAAAAAGTACAGGCCGCAGCCCCACTCCAACCTCAAAAGTGAGCAAAAGCAGAGGAACCTCACAAGGAAGAACAGGAGATTATACAAGTAAAGCAAAAGCTACTCCACCTTCCCTGAAAAACAGAATTAAAGAAGAGGAGGAAAAGGGGGAGAGAGAGAAAAATCTACACAAATGAAGAAAAACCAAAAGAAGAGTATGGGTCTCTCCCAGACCCCTGGGAGGGCAGACACTGAGAAAACTGACTTTGGAATGCAAACAATGAAGAGCCCCCAGAATGAAGAGTCTCAAACTACAAACCTATATATCAAGACATTAATGGAGAGATTAAAAGGAATTGAGGAGACACAAGCTGAAATGAGGAAGGAGCTGATATCTCAGATAACAGTAATAAAGAATACTGTGAATGAAATAAATAACAAACCGACAAGCATGGAAAGCAGAATTACCCAAGTAGAAGAAAGAATCTCAGAGCTTGAGGACCAAAATATAGAACTAACCCAAACTCTTAAAAACACAGAAAACAAGCTTAAAAAGACAGAAGAAAACCTTCAAGAGATGAGCGATTACTTCAAGAGACTGAACCTAAGAGTAATTGGCCTTTCTGAGGCAGAAATAGAGACAGAGACCACCCTGGAAAAATGTTCCATGAGATAATTCAAGAAAACTTACCTTATCTAATCAATGATGCAAAAATTCAAACACAAGAGATTCAGAGAACCCCTGCAAGACAACCAGTGCGAGGACCAACTCCCAGACACATAATAATTTGCCTAAACAAAGTCAGTATAAAAGAAAAAATCCTAAGGTCAGCAAGAGAAAAAGGCCAGACCACCTACCATGGAAAACCAATTAGAATAGCAGCACATTTATCTACAGAAACCCTGCAGGCTAGGAGAGCTTAGAGCCCTAATTTCAAAGTCCTAAAATATAAACAATTTCAACCAAGAATAACCTACCCAGCCAAGTTAAACTTCATCAGTGAGGGAGAATTAAAATCTTTCCCAGATATCCAATCCCTAAGAACTTACGCTGCCACCAGACCACCTCTACATGAAACACTTAAGAAAGTACTAAACACAGAAGAAAAGGAAAAAAGAACAACGTTCTTCACAATTGTACAGGAAAAAGAAAAAAATACACACGAACCAACCCCAAAACCAAAAGAAAACCAAAAAATCAAGTGGAAGAACAACAACTCTATAAGAACTCTATAATAGGGACAAATTCTCACATTTCAATATTTCACCTAAATGTGAATGGACTAAATGCATCACTGAAAAGACATAGAATGGCAAAATGGATAAAATATTACCAGGCAACAATATACTGCTGTCAAGAGACCCATCTCACTAGAAATGACAAGCACAGACTCAAAGTAAGAGGATGGAAAACAAATTTTCAGGTGAATGGAACACAAAAGAAAGGAAGAGTCACAATCCTAATTTCAGACAAAATACCATTTAAGCTATCAAAAATTAAAGAAGATACAGAGGTCTACTACATAATGATAAAAGGCTGACTCCATCAACAAGAAATATCTATCCTAAACATATATGCACCCAACATAGGAGCACCAACTTTCATCAAGCAGCTTCTAGGTAAACTAAAGAAAGATATTGACTCTAACACCATCATAACTGGGGACTTTAATACCCCACTCACAACCCGAGACAGATCAT
>NW_007258423.1:277604-297228 GCF_000164805.1 Carlito syrichta
GGACACTAAACAGCATGATGCTAAACAACTCTTGGGTCAATGATGAAATCAAAACAGAGAACAAAAGATACCTGGAAACAAATCAAAATGAAGAAACATCTTATCAAAAGCTCTGGGACGCCATGAAAGCTGTAGTAAGAGGAGAATTTATGCCCCTACAAACGCACATGAAGAAAATGGAAGGATCACAAATTAACAACCTAACAAACCACCTAAGGAAGCTAGAAAAGCAAGACCACAAAAACCCTAATTTCAGCAGAAGAATCCAGATCACCAAAATAAAAGCCCAAATCCAGAACATAGAACACAAAAAGATAATACAAAAATCAATAAAACAAAAAGCTGGTTCGTTAAAAGGATAAACAAGATAAATGGTCCCCTAGCTAGACTGATCAAGCAAAAGAGAGAAAAAACCCAAAGAAGCACAATCAGAAACACAAAAGATGAAGTCACATCTGACCCTGAAGAAATACAAAAGATAATTAGAGACTACTATGTACACTTGTATGGAAACAAACTTGAAAACCTTAGGCAAATGGGGGACTTTCAGTCATCACACAACCTGCCTAGGTTGAAACAAGAAGAAATTGAGACCCTAAATAGACCAATAGCAATCATGGAAATTGACTAAGTAATAAGAAAACTACCTACGAAAAAAATAAGCCTTGGTCCAGATGGCTTTCCAGCAGAATTCTACAAGACATTTAAGGAGGAGCTGATACCAATCCTACTGAAGGTATTCCAGGTGACTGAGAAAGATGGAACTCTCCCCAAATCACAAAGCTAAAATCACTTTGATACCCAAGCCAGGAAAAGATCCAACAAAGAAAGAGAACTACAGGCCAATATCTTTGATGGACATGGATGCTAAAATTCTCAACAAGATCCTAGCAAACAGGATTCAGCAACACATCTCAAAAATCATCCATCATGATCAAGTAGGCTTCATTCCTGGGATGCAAAGCTGGTTCAACATTCATAAAACCATAAATGCAATTAAATACATCAACAGATGTCAAAATAAAAACCACATGATTATATCACTAGATACAGAAAAAGCTTTTGATAAAATCCAGCACCCCTTCTTGATAAAAACCCTCAAACATCTAGGAACATGGGGAACATACGTCAAAATAGTAAAAGCCATCTATGAGAAACCCACAGCCAGTATACTCCTAAACAGACAAAAATTGGAACCATTTCCCCTGAATACTGGAACAAGACAAGTATGCCCACTCTCACCCCTCCTGTTCAATATAGTATTGGAAGTCCTGGCTAGAGCAATCAGAGAAGAGAAGGCAACCGGGGGTATCCAAATAGGAAAAGAGGAAGTCAATTATATCTCTTTGCAGATGACATGACTGTGTACCTTGAAAACCCAAGAGAATTTGTCAAAAACCTCCTTACACTGATAAAAGCCCTTGGCAAAGTCTCAGGATATAAAATAAATGTACAAAGACAATCTCATTTCTTTACACCAAAAATAAACAAACAGAAAGCCTAATAAAAACCACAATTCCATTCACAATAGCCACACACACACAAAAAAAAATACCTTGGCATCTTCCTAACCAGAGACATGAAAGACCTTTACAATAAAAACTACAAAACACTGCTCAAAGAAATCAAAGATGACACAAACAAGTGGAAAAATATCCCATGCTCATGTATTGGAAGAATCAACATTGTGAAGATGTTCATCCTACCTAAGGCAATCTACATATTTAATGCAATGCCCATAAAATTACCAGCAACATTCTCCTCAGTCCTAGAAAAAACAACACAGGAATTCATATGGAAACACAAATGACCAAGAATAGCCAGAATAATCCTGAGCAAAAAAAAAAAAAAAACAAAGCAGGTGGTGTCACATTACCAGACTTCAAACTTTACTATAAAGCTACAATCATCAAAACAGCTTGGTATTGGTATAGAAACAGGCATATAGACCAATCGAATAGAATTGAGATTCCAGAAGCAAAACCTCAGTTTCTCAACCTACTCACCTTCAACAAAGCCTCCACCACATACCACTGGGGAGAGGAGAACCTATTCAGTAAATAATGTTGGGAAAACTGGATGACCACATGCAGAAGATTGAAACAGGACCCCTATGTATCCCCATACACAAATATTAACTCTAAATGGATCAGAGACCTAAATGTAAAACCTCAAACCATAAGAACCTTAGAAAATGAAGGACATACCCTCATGGAAATTTGAAACTGGCATCCAATTCCTGAAGAAAACCCAAAACCCACAGGCCATAAGAGATAAGATAGACAAGTGGGACCTCATTAAACTGACAACCTTCTGCAAAGCCAAAGAAACTATCAAGAGAGCAGGGACACAGTCTCCAGACTGGGAAAAAGTATTTGCCAACTCCAGGTCTGACAAAGGTTAACATCTTGGATCTACAAGGAACTCAAACCTGCTGAAAAGAAAAAAAACAAACAACCCCATTATAAAACTGGCAAAAGATATGAACAGACATTTCACAAAAGAAGACATCCGAGCAGCCAACAGACACATGAAGAAATGTTCAATCTCACTAATCATCAGGGAGATGAAAATCAAAACCACACTGAGATACCACCTAACTCCAGTCAGAATGGCAATTATCAATAACTCAAAAAATAACAGTTGATGGAGAGGGTGTGGCGAAAAGGGAACACTTCTACACTGTTGGTGGGAGTGTAAACTAGTGCAACCTCTGTGGAAAACAGTGTGGCAATTCCCAAAAGTTCTAAATATCAACCTCCCATATGACCCCGCAATCCCACTACTGGGAATATACCCTGCATATCTCAAATCACTCTAAAAAAAGATACCTGCACACGTATGTTTATCGCAGCATTGTTCACAATAGCAAGAACCTGGAAGCCTCCATGCTGTTAATCACAAGAGGACTGGATTTTAAAAAAATATGGTACATATACATGATGGAATACTACGTAGCCATAAAAAAGAACAAAATCATGAATTTCACAGCAACCTGGATGGATCTAGAGTCTATAATACTGAGTGACCTCTCACAGAAACAAAGATCTGAGTATCACATGCTCTCACTCATATAGTGAACCTTGATCCTCCAACGTAGTACTATAAGAAAATCACTGACAGTGGTGGGAAACTATGGGGGAGGGGGAAGGGAGATGAGATTAATGGTAGTAAATATCTGTCTGGGGACAGGGAGACACCTCTTATCAACAAGGGTGCCTGAACGAAGCTTATTTGTATACCTAATCCTTAACTGTACTCCACAATATCATAATAAAAAATATTGATTATGAAAAAAAAATCTGGAGCAGATATATCTGTATAGACAGAAGGCAGAATTGTGCTTGTCAGCAGGTAGGAGAAGAAGGAATGGGGAGAAAATGCTTACTGACTAATGAGTTTTATTTGGAGCGATAAAAGTTTTTTACAACAGCATAGAGATGCTGGTGTACATCATGTGAATGTACTAAATGACAGTGAATTTTCATTTTAAAATAGTTAAATTTATGTTTTGTGAATTTTGCTTCAATAAATTAAATATAAAATATTTTAGAGGTATGTTAGACAGTTAAGGAAAAACAATTTTAGTTTTCTATAAGTTGATGTTTATTATAATGTAGTCTTTCATCTAATTACATTTTTATATTTGCGCCTAATTTATAATTTTTAACATTATTTTTCTTAAGGTAGATTCCCCCTCCCCAGCCTTGCACTCTACTTATATAAGCTTTAGGCTGCCTAAATCTAGATTTTTACCTGGATGATAAAGACATAGACCAGAGACCATCCTGACATGTCATATGTATATGGATGTTGTGTAACAAAATAAATAGTAATTTCTTAAAGAACTGAATCACCTCATACTTTGGAAGCTCAAGTCTCTTAAAAAATCTTATAAATTTCAGTTAAAACAAATTGATGTCAATGAAATGATCTTTTCAAATCTGTCAGTTTCTCAGAGCTTTCTCATATTTCAATCACGTATTAGTCAGGGTGACATGATATTTAGAGGAAGGTTTGTTTATTTTAGTCTTTGAAAATTTCCTGTGAACTAATTAGTTTTTGGCATCAATCATTTTCTCTACCAAGGCAGGGGGCATCAATTAAGAGATTACAAAATAAATCCACTGTGGACAGTCATCATTTTCTGAGTCACATAGCTGTTTACAGAAGTCTATAAATGTATTTCTAACTACCTTTTCAATAAAAATGTTATCTAACTGGTTTTCTTTTTTGAATTGTTAACCTTTCCATAATATCTCCATAATTAACTAACTAATATACTGTCATGTTATTTCCTTTCACATTTTAAAACTTTTTATGAACTAGCTTTTCTCTTTATGTTCAAATTTGTAAGTGTATGATCATAGGCAAGATGTGACTTAAATGACTAAATCTGGAATCTACTCTTTTAAAAAAATTCCTGACATTTTCTAAATTTATTTTTATTTATGTACATACTATATACTTACTTATTTCAGTCTGTCTGTGAAAGGATGTCATTAGAAATTTTATTTTTATTGCTAAATCACGTTGCCCTGAATGCCCTATAATTGTTTTACAGATTGTTTCATGTTCTTCGTTGTTGTTTTCCTGCTTGGCTATTCATTAAATGTAAAAATTTACAAGCCAAAACATATATTTATTGATCAAAATTGAAGCACTAACAATTACACCTGGTTGTACTAGGAGGTCATTCTAGTGATCCAGTATCATAAATAAACTGTAAAGAGTTTCTCAGTTGATTTCTGCTTCCTTCCTCACTGGCTGTCTTTTCTCACTCTCTTTACATGTATACTCTTTCTCTTGCTGCTCTAAATATTTAAGTGCCCCAGGGAACAGTCCTAGAACTTCTCTATCTGCACTCACTTTCTAGGTGATTGAATGAATCTAGTCCCATGCTTTGAGAAACACCCTGTATTCATGATTCCTGAATTCATATTTTCAGCCCAGACCTTGACCCTGAAATTCACATTATATATTCAACTGCACACTCAAAAGCTTCATTTGCATGTTTAACAATCATTTCAAATTTGTCATGTGTATAACTAAACCTTTGATTTCATCCCAAATTTTCTTTACTGAAAATATTTCAGATCTCAGTAAATGATATTATAATTCACTAAGGTCTTCAGGTCAAAACATTTGGGAAGATCCTTGTTCCCTTTCTTCATCTTATCTCCCCAATCCTGTCCATCCTCAGGGCCGATGGACTCAGTCTTCAAAATATACCCCAAATTTGATCACTTCTTATTCTTTCCACTGTTACCACCCTAACCCAAACCAGCATCATACCTTACTCAAACAATTACAAGAACATCGTAACTGTTCTCCCATGTTTTATGCTTGACCTTTTTGTGATTTATTTTCAATATAGCAATTAGATCAATCATGCTAAAAAATAAAGTTTTCAGTTCCTGTGACACCATAGGTTATCTCACTATAGGTCCTTTTATTTTATTTGTTTCAAATTCTATTTACCATAACCCTGTTCTCTTAGTTAAAAGCTGTACTTCCCATGGATCTCAACTCAGTTTTCATAGACTTCCCTGATTCTGTGAGACTAAACACATCCTGTATTATACACCCATATGAAACTATGTTTCTGTTCATTGTAAAACTGCTTGGAATTTAAATATTACATTTATTTCTCTGATTATTTGGTTAATGGCTGCCCTACAACTGCAACCATTTTATTATAAGTTCCATGAAGAAAGTGTTTTGCCTTCCCTTTTCTATCTTCAATATCTAGCACAGTGCCTGGATTATTTTGGAAGGAAGGAAAGAGGCAAGGAAAGGAAGAAAGGAAGGAAGTAAGGAGGGAAAGAAGGAAGGAAGGAAGGGATCATTTTAAAAGCAACCACTAGAATGCAAATCTAAGAATTACTGCTTCTTATTACGGGAAAACAACTCTGTACTTGTAGCTATCTTGAATGCCTTCCAAGAGGTCTGGTTATATGACAGTTCATTTTCTTCTTGTAAAATTCTTGTTTCACTTAAGGCCATGTATTTCCTTACATGAAACCTCAACTAGTGTGAACCCAGAATGAGGCTTTATTTCCTATAGTCAAGAAACCTAAGTGGTTAGATTTTTAGAAAGGTAGGCATATGTGTATGTGTGTCTGCATTTTATACAAGGATATATATATACACATACACACACATAGATATACATACACACATATATATATACACATACACATACATATATATGTACACCAAAATATTTGTATGCAGTCCAGTTTGCTAATTTCCATAAGAATAAATCTTGCTTTGTGAATGATTATTTAAAAAAATTGTCACCTTATAATCTATAGGACTATTGTGTTAAACTAAAATAGGAATAATTTGATATTTAGAAAATATCTGATAACTTACTATTACATACTTTTCTAAAAGTTATGATAAATAACTGTTTAAAAACTCAGTATGTATAAGCAGAAATTTTAAAATATAGAGGTTGAATTAATCTCCACTTTTAGTAAATGATATATCTGTTTTATATTTTTAATTAAGAAATATATCAGAAATATTAAAATAGAGAATAGAGTCATATCCACAAGTAAATTACAAAGATTTAAGATTACTTACTATATTTGCTATAGACTTATTTTTTTAAATAATTAGAAATAAAGGTAAGTGACATGCCATAAATTGAAGAGTATAATCAATTCAAATAGAAAAATCCCCATTTCCATTCCCAAATGTAATTTTATCTGAAAGTTAAACATGTTTTTCTTGAACAAATATAATTGAACCTCTATTGTGTCCCATGAGTTAAAATACAAAAGTGTGATTTTTAAAAATTTTTAACTGATTGTGGACAACATAGGATCTTGAATATATATGCCAATGGATGAACCTCAGGGCATCTAAGAAACTCTTGTCATTTAAAATACACAAACCATACATTATGTTATCTTTTGATTTTAAAAGAGCATTAACAAGGGGATCTAATCTAGTGAAAAATGTTGGGTGGAGTGCTGGTCTATTTTTTTATTATGATTGTTTGTTTTGGATCTCAGATTAAGTTAACTATATTCTTCATTTCATATCTTAATATCATGAATATATGCATTACTCTTCTCTTTACTATTAACATTTTCTGTTTCATACTTTATTTTTTTTGAGTTGGAGTCTCACTCTGTCACCCAGACTGGAGTGCAGTGGCCGCACCCGGCCACCGCAGTCTCGACCTGCTGGGCTCCGGTGATCCTTCTGCCTCAGCCTTCCAAGTAGCCGGAATTACAGGCGCTCACTACCACACCCGGTTGATTTTTTGATTTATTGTAGACATGAGGTCTTACTGCCCAGGCGGGTCTCGAACCCGCGGGCTCAGGTAATCCACTCACCTCAGCCTCTCAAAGATGCAGGATTACAGGCTGAGCCAGCGAGCCTGGCTCATACTTTATCTTAAATCCCACCCCCTACCCACTTAGGAACACAGTTTCATATATTTAATGTATGCTTTTTAAATCTACTTTCCATAGGTTTATTTAGCTGCTGAAAAAGTTTGAAAAAGTAGTTTATTTAGGGGATACACATTTTTATTTTACAGAAATGGTCTTGTGCTTTGATTCTTATTCTTGCTAATTTTTAGTAAACTCCTCATATTGGTATAGATATTATTTATGCTTTGTTAGTGATGAACATTGCAAACATCTTCCCTCATTCAACCATGTTTCCTTTAATTTTCCTTATAGCATCCTTTGAGGAACAGAGGTTTTTAAATTTAACATAGTCAAATCTACTAATTTTTTATCTTTATGATTGGTGCTTTTAAGGTTTTGTTAATAATACTTTTACCCACCTCTTCTTCTACAACAGAGGCTCTTCAGATGTATATTGCATGTTTCTTTATATGCTGAAGAAATTGACCTTGACTTTTTTCTTTTCTCACAGCAGGGTCACAAAACTCTTGACAGACTCTCTGTATCTTATCGATCCACAGACACTGTAGAGACATCTTTAACATCCTGCAGACTCAACACTCTTTCAAAGTTCTACTAGGAAATTTCTCAAACTAGTGTCCTCCCCCATAAATGTCCTATGGTTCACACAAAAGACACTAGCCTCTTGAGGGGGACCTTTACAATTTTCATTGACACCAGTCCTTTCAAGTTACTCCATGCTGCTAAATTAAAACCATCTCCCACGATGTGGTACTGTGGAACCTGACAGAACCTTGTCCCTGCTTGTGCTCTTCTTTCCTTTACAAGGCTCACTCAGTATAAGCTTTCCCTATAATTCACAGACTTACCCGCTAAGATAGGAAAGGTATTCTTACATGCTCACATAACTGACCAAGGATGTGATCTCTGAATCACAAATAGTCTTCATTTCCTTTATACTGACTGATGCAACAAAGGGAATAGACATCACAGAGGCTCTTTCAACTTGAAAATATATGATTGGACATATTGCAATTACTACAAGTTTATTTTATTTACATGTTAGCAAATTATGACTAGAAGCTTCTACAGTTACACATAACCAGTTACGTAGTAGAACTCCAACATGGTAAGAAAGTTAACAAAATGGGAACTTAAGCTTGCATAAATCCAAAAGTTCCCTTAGATTGACCCTCTTAAAAAAGAAATTATGCATGATTATCTTCCAAGGAATTTTATTTTTGTGGAACAATTTTATTTAAATGTTTCATTTTCATTTCATAATATTTCTAATTTTAAAAAGCTATATTACCTAAAACCAGTTTCCATATAAAAGAGGTTTGTTTTGCTCAAAAGACACAATTTACTAGAAGAAGGTTTTTATTTTATAATCATAGTAATCATCAAACTCTTCACATACTACTAAAAAATATAACATTTTTTAGATGCAGTCTAAACAAACTTTTAAATCCTTGCCCCCATTCTGGAATCTACCTCTGTTTTAAAGAGGAATGATATAATAAATTAAATCCTTATGAATTATGAATCCATTTCCCTGGTAATGGGGAATATTTTAACTTGAGCATACACATGTGGCTTGTGCTCACATACACCCATAAGCTTTAAGTAATCTTTTTATGATTTGTACATGTATCTTCTATGTAGCATTTCTACAGACATTTAAAGACTTACTGTCCTCTTAAACTTATTAATATTTCTTCTATTTTGGGAAATTGAGGATATTCCAAAGCATTCTTTATCTTACTACAGAAATCTAAGTTTGATAGAAGGGCCCTAAATACTTCACATCTGCCTACCATTTAAAAAGGACTTTTGAACTAAAAATGTATACAAATCTTTAAAACAGGTATGCTTTTGTTAACTAAATCACAGTGTCCATTCAAATTACATTTACATGCCTATACTTTATAGGCAAATACTTTAGACACAGCAAATTCACCATAACTTTGCCTGTCCTTATGCACACTTCTGCCATATAACAGGGTCTCCAACAAGAAAATGAATAATTAACTTTAAGAAGCAACTCTTATAAGCAAAATCTCTTTCAAACCTACATTGCATATTCATGCACATGTGGAACAAATCTGATCATTAATGACATGTTTGCTAGTATCTGGTACCATATGAGGAACTTGCTCATATATTGCTAAAATAGTAAATTCAAGATGAATGTTCCTGTCCTTCTACATATATCTATCCCATAATATCTATCCCATAATAATTGCACCTGTTATTTGACATTGAAACATTAGAGTCCTTTGCCTCATCTTGTGCTATTCTCTCCTTTATAGAGATCACACCAAATAAATGAGATACAACTTTGAATTAATCACAAGACAAAATTCATTGGTTTTTGCCACATATCTATTTTTAGTTCATTATGCAATTTCTATTTCTTATGAATACATCAGTTAACTTAGATTGCCATTTTCAACTCATAAAATTTCCAATGCTTCTCTATTTTTAAACAAGTTGTACCCCAATGTACTCTTGTTTTTAACTGTTAAAAACATACCATTCCATTAAATATATCTGTGCCAAATCTGAAGAGTTAACAGTGTCCAGAAGAATTTATACATGAGTCTTTAGAACTTTACAACAAACAACTCCTTAACAGGAATTTTTTTCTTCCATATAATTCATAAACCACATTCACAATACAACAGCTTTGATTTATAAAATTTCACTTCTCATGTCATAAGGTCAAGATATCTTCAGTTACAAGTAATAGCAAACTCAAAGAATTTGGCTAAACAGAGAAGGATTTATTTTTATGACATGAAAAGAAACCCAGTGACAGGAAGTTCAGGGTTGTTAATGAGATTCACCAGTGCCAACAGGGAGCCAGGATTTTTCCAACTTTCAATTCTGCTGATCTTAGAGTGTAGAGGCTTTCATGCTCAAGGGTATCCAGGGGTCATATAAGACCTGCTGGCATCAAAACCAGTTAGACAGGCAGAAAGGTAAAAGGTGAAATGATGAAGAGATTTTTCCTAGAAACATATTGCCTTTTTATTAAGAATGGATTCCCTCCCCAGGGATTTCTGTCTATATTTCATTGGCTAGAATTGTGTCACACAGTCACTGTAGCTCCAAAGGAGGCTGGGAAATTAGATATTTCTATCTGGGCACAATGACACCTTGAATAAACTTGGAGTTCTCTTAGTAAAGAAGGAAGTACTGGATTTTGGGTAAACTATCAACAATTTTATTCCTTTAAAATTACAATAAAAGGATACAATATCTGTAGAGAATTATTTAAAAATTTATGACATTTCTTCTATAAATATCAGCCCACCACATACCAAGGTCTCCAGCATGCCACAAATATAAAAATAGTTGAGATTCCAGAAGTAGTTTAAAAGTGTTTCAGACTCTTGTTGCATGTCCCTTGACATGTAAAAGATTGTTGACATTGATAAATACATTGCTGTCATCAGGAACTGTTCCTAAATATCTTTATAATTTTGCCACAGATATTATCAGATATTATTGGAAATCAAGAACTTCATAAAGACTCTACATCAAAGACTCTCAATCTTTAAAATTCTTAAACCTCTGCATATGTTTATCTGCATATATTGGATATAATACTTGAGTATGTATTAATTATTACTGTCAGCATCAGGTATGCCAGAAACTTAACTTGTCATTCTGCACTTTGATGAATCAGTAGTTATAAGACTCATTTTCTTTCAACTTACAGAGGTCACAGTAGTGACCCACCTGTAATATGTGAGCAAAACAAACTCTGATGTAATATCGCCTGAACATTTGAATACTGGTCATTTAACAGAGCCTCTAGTACCTTTCAATTTCAGAACATTTGAAACCCATGTTGCTTGTCTGATTTCAATGCTCATTGAAATTACCTCATCACTGATAGAATAATCCTAATAAAAAACTATTCCTAATAGAAAAAATGAGAAAATGTATGTAAATCATGCTGACACTATAATTTGTATAAAGCATACATATAATTCTAAAATAAAATACTGTATAAAATTATTTCTATTCCAGTCAAAATACAAAGATCTTGAGGTGGATATCATTATATTTTCAATCATACCTGTAATTTGAAATTTCACTGTATAACTAAATGATGCACTACTCTAAATCAGATATAGTCCTGAGTACTGTTATAAGTCCCTGTCCTATCTTGGATTTTCTTGTACTTTGCAAAGAGAAAATTCAATAAATTCAATTCCTACAACTTAAAAACACATCATACTATTAAATGCAACTACAATAATTCCTTTTATAGTTAAAAATTAAATAGAAAAGATCTATATGACTGATGAAGAATGGTGAATGCAATAAAGTCTCGATTATCTGAATCCCAGAAAGAAACTAAGCTCTTGATATGTGAGCAGAGATCCATGACAGCTTCTATACCTGGGGCAGGCAGCTAGGCTAGATATATTCTATTCAGATTTGTCTTTTATAGACAGACTATGCAGGTTCTAAGAAAATCAAACAGACTTGGACAACAGTGAACCAAATCATGAAGAAGATACTGGATGTTTTATTCTGCACCAAATAGGTCAGTTTAATCGAGATGTTTTCAAGGGGAATTATGTAACACATAATTATATGTATAATTATACATTGGAACTTTATTGTTAGAATCTATAGATTTATGTAAATTAAGTACAACTTCTTTAAAAAGCAGTGGAGTCTAAGATGGAGTACAAGAACAATTTAATAAAACTTTTATTTCGTGAAAAGGAGAAATTGCACAAATGTCCATATAAAAATAACTTCATGGCACAATTTTTCAATTTATTAAAAGTTAACTAACATACAATGAAAAACATACATCTTAAATGTACAGTCAGTTAAATTTTGATGTATATGCTTATATTGACACACACACACACACACACACACACACACACACACATACACACACAGAGAGTTATTGACTGAATTGCGTCCCCCAGAAATTCACATGTTGAAACCGTAACCCACAATATGACTGTATATACAGATATAGCATTTAAACAGGTAATTAAGTTAAATGGGGCCTTAATACAATATGACTGGTGTCTTTATAAGAAAAGAAACACCAGGAGTGTCATGTGTGACAAATACTTCCAAATCTTAATGACTGAAAACAGCAACAATATTTATTTTGCTCTAACATTTGCACCTTTTGCAGTACTTCATTGAAATTAGCTTGTCTCTGCTCTACTTGGCATAAGGTGGGATTGTTTAGAGGATGAAATGTTTAGATTTATCTGAAGGCTTGCTTACTCATATGTTTAGTAATTTGCTTAGTCTGCTGGTTGAGACCTACGTCTACACATGTCTATCCTATATGGCCTGGCATTTCTCACCACATGGTGAGTGGATGACAAGGATTATCATCTCAAGCTAGAGAGCTAGGCAGAAGCCACAGTACATTTTATAATAGTCTTGAAGGACAGGCAGTATGACTTCCATCACATTCTACTTGTTAAGGCAGGGGCAAAGGCCTGTTCAGGTTAAAAGGAAGGGAAAATAGATCACCTCTTGACAGAGCATAGTAAAATTCTAGACAAGCATAGGGGATCTGATCTCTAATTTAATTGGTGTGAAGATTTCTGGAAAATACAATATGCCATATCAGTTGTCTGCACTTGAATTTCAATCTGCATACATGTATTAGTTTTGACTACTCTCTGAGGAGTGGCACCAGGAATTGAGGTGGGAAGAAGGCAGACTTACTTGTTCAATATCACACATTTTTGTGCTTAAAAATTTATAAAATAATCTTTAAAAATATATGTATTTAAAATCATGTGTATTATAATATTGACATCCTTAAGTACAAGTAATACTGAAAATCAATGCATACATGATTGCCAAATAATCTGCTTGTTTTATTTATGGATAGAATCAATTCTATTGCTCTAATTCTACAGAAGACAAAATGGCTGCCCATTAATTATGGTTATTTGGTGGAATTATCAGATATTCTCTACATTTCTGGATCATTACTGAAGTCATTGCTCAGTTGTCTACTACCCAGAACTGCTGTACTCACTGATATTCTGACCTACATTGTTGCTCTCAGGCCATAGTATCATGTACCATGCACAAGATTTTTACAGAACAGCAGTTAGAACTATAAAGAATAATATTAAAACTTCCATTTGATTTGTTAACCATATAAAAACATGTGACATGATCAGTAGTGCTGATCACTGGAAGCAATTTAAAAAGGTTACTTGCCCTGTGAAATTTACTAGACTCCTTTTGTTCCTCCTTGACTTCAGATCTCTGTAAAATTGATGTTTTCATCTTTCTTTTCATTTCCAAGATGGTGATACAAAGTTTGTCTGTTTTTAATCAATTCAATAATATGACAAATATCCTCAGAACTCTCTAGTATATCAAAATCTTTCCTCTTTTTACTAAAAACATGAACAATTAAAAATCAAGTGATTAGGAAACAAAAAAAGTTAGAAAAAGGGGATATGGATAGATAGCAGCAGAAATAAAAAGGCCTATAAAGTGTGATTAGTGAGATGTGGGGAGTTTATTATAAAGAAAATATTTGATTTCACTGTACAGAGATTAATCACACTTTGAACTGTAACAGTACTTTTTTATGCTATTAAAAGTTTTGTTTTGTTCCCTGCAACTCTCCTAGGCAACTAGCACCTTTATATCTTGTGTGACACATTCTTGTGAGTTATGGTTAGAGAATCTGACTGATGAGAGCTTCCATCACTGTGCTGGAAGGAACTTGGCAGAGTGCCACTTGGCAGAGTGCCATTGTGAGAAACCTATGACAGCAGCATGCATCTCTCAATAGTATCAGCAATTTCTAAACAATGTTTGACAGTACCAGAAGTAGATGTTGGAAAAAAAGTTAATGCAATCCTATGCCAAACTGAATTAATTCAACACTGAGAAATTATATAATTAAGTAATAATGACCAACAATTGTGTGGTTATTGTCAGCATGCATTGCTTAAAATTATGAGTGAAAGAGGAAATTTTAGAAATGTCAGCTTAGAGTTATTTAGAATGGAAATATTAAACAATGCAGTATTATACCATTTTCCCCATTGTCTGGCTAATATTTAATATTATCCAAGCAATTCAAACAAATAGAACATATTTTCTGAAATTATTTTGAAAATGCTATTTTTAATTACTAAATTTCACAAAACAAGAAATTTCTTCTTACTCTCCAACTACTAGAACAACACTATTTATAGGAGTAGATACATACATATCAAAGCACACTGAATTTAATAAATTTAAAGCAATTCCAGTGGGTTTTTCTGTGGTTTGTTGAAATAAAATAATATAATTTGAGCACATTTTACATATTAACATATTGAACATGGTAAAATATTATCTTCTAATATTTGCTGGAAGAAATTTTATTTCAGGGTGATATTAAATTTTATATATGATTTACTTTTCAAATCCCAAAGGTTTTATTAAATGACTCTATAAGACAATATAAAGGATTTTTTATTAAGACTTAACAAGTGCAATACATTCCATCCTTTCACACTGCAATTTTTTTCACATATCCAAGATAAAACTAAGCAAAAAAAAAAAAAAGTATTATAATGTATACCATTAAGACTAAGTTTAGATATAATCTTATAATTAAATAGAGATTATGGACTGCAAAACCATGCAATAAATAGTATGATAATCAGTAATTTGCAAAATAGTGTACAATACAGAATATAATTTGAAATAAATAAACTAAGGTAAATGAAAACTAAAGACAAGCTTATAACATGAGACTAGAGGGGAAAATAGTATGCATAAATCCATATCATAATATTCCACAAAATAATTAAAAATGGACAACAGATTTAGCTATGAGCTTTCTAATTCTGAATATTAATCTTCTTATCCACTATCTCTCTTTCTTAAACTAGCAACGACTACATAAATGGCATATTATATGCTCTGGTTCTTTATATCTTCTAGTTATTAAGGCATGAGAGTCAAAAGAAACAAGTAAAAGATAGTGGACTTTGTTGGGTTTTTTTGAGTTGGAGTCTCACTCTGTCGCCCAGACTGGAGTGCAGTGGCCGCTCCCGGCCACCCCGGCCTCTACCTGCTGGGCTCCGGCAATCCTTCCGCCTCAGCCTTCCAAGTAGCCGGAATTACAGGCATGCACTACCACGCCCAGCTGATTTTTTTTTTGTTTTGGTTTATTGTAGAGATGAGGTCTCGCTGCCCAGGCGGGTCTCGAACTTGCGGGCTCAGGCAATCCACTCACCTCAGCCTCCCAAAGGCGGATAGTGGACTTTTTAAACTTACGTTTACTAGATCTCTATTATTCACCTAGAAAAGAACCACTGAAGGATAATTCTTGGAAATGTGAATTTCTCATCTTCTTTCAAAGAACTGAGTTTCAATCAATGCAACAAACGTGTTTGGGTCACTAACTGTGTATCAAATACTATAGGGGCTCTAGGAATATAAATTAAATGCAACGTTATCCCTTCTCTAGACTTATTTCTAGTTCAATAGAGGAGATACAAGATTACAGTATGTCAAGTTAATTATTTGGTTGGGGTATCGGCCATGGTATGATCTGTCACCCCTCTCCGTTATTTCCCAGTCAAGTGTCGTGGGACTGCAACACTCCCATGTGGAAGTAAAATGGTTCCAGGTATGCAGTGAACTTCCTTATATTGCTTAATTGTGTGTGCCACATGGTCCCTGGCTAACCCCACCATTAGTATATCTGTCTCCTAGAGGAAAGGAAACAGGGTCTTCACCTGTCCTGCAATGAGAAGAGTGTATTCAGTCCACCACTGTTGGAAGCTACTTTCTGGCCCTGGAGACCCGTGCACACCACAGACACTGATCCTGCTGAGTCTCTTCTTTCTGTGAGTAAATCCCTGTTCTAACCAGTACGTTGTGTGTTGAGACCTCCTTAGCTATATACAGAACTCTGAAACCTCTGAAATACAGTTTGAGGTTATATAGTATAGTCACCAGTTGTAACCCCAAAAAAGTTGACTTGTGCTTCCAATATTGTTTGAGGATATACATGTATTCTTTTTAAATTCTTAAAATAGCTTTCATGCCACAGCACTACCATATTCCTCATTCTACACTGAGTTTTAAATCAGTGAGTCTCATTCTTGCTCTTCAAATATGCCCATGCCAAAAGATGCTGCTTAAAGGGATTGCCACTGGTGAATGGGCTGACACAGGCAGCCATGTTTGTGTGAGATGTCCTCCTTCTAGATAACTATATGAGAAGGTAAGCACCTACCTCAAGGGCCAGCAAAGTTTTCTTGAAAATTGCAGAATTAACAAAAAGAGTTTTAACAATTATTTTGGAGAAGTTCACATAGAAACACTTTAAGTTAGAGGCAGGCAACAAGAACTGGAATCATAGGTCAAGTAAGCACACAATGAGTCAAGTAAACACCGTGTTTATAAATACACAGAGAACACGTATTGGTCCTGAAGAAAAAATTTGACAGGGATAAACAAATAGAAGCAAAGATGACTATAAACAGAGGGAGAGATTGACTGCTGATCTTGGTTTCTGATTGCTCATCAGTTACTGAATATTTTGCAATGTGAAAGTTATTTTTTTCCCAGATTCCTGAGGGTCTCACTGTATCTTTACAATAATTCCTTCTATTTATTGAGTCAGCTTGAATTAGTCCATTCTCTTAAATATCAAAAGAACTAATAATAATAAGCATTACCAATGCAGACACAATCTAAGGATCAGGAAGAACAAGAAAGATATCATAATAAAATACTTTTTAATAAAAAAAGTCCAAAGTTTAAAGAAGGGAAAGTTCTTTTTTATCTACAGTGACACTACATGGGAGTATTTGCATAACTTTTTCCAAGCAAATAATTGGGCACTACACAAATTCTGACTAACGTCTATTCTCCATATGGGTTGCAGGTGCAATATAAACTATGTAAATTAAATATTTGCTTATTCTAGGTTTCAGAGGAGGTTGTGTAGTCTGCTACTCAGGCATTATTTTAGTATACATTTTCTTGTCTGCAAGGCATAACTAAAATATATGTAGCTCAATTTATTTGGGAAGGGTATTGGCCTAAATAATCCTGGGAATTTTGTATGTGTTAGTACATACAAAGTTACCATGACTTACCATATTAAGCAAGGTACACTTGCTATTGTAATTGACACCCCCCCCTCCCAAATATCTATGTCTGTAAAAAAAAAGGCTTTTTTCTGACATAAAACTTCAGTATGAGTGTCTTGGTAAGTGTGTCTTTTGCACACGGTAATTAGATTACTTAGTCGCCTCCCATCTTGCAGCTTCACTTCATCAAGCACAAAGTTAGCAAAATCACTTCCGTCTCACCTACTCAAAGAAGAAAAGAGTCTGGAGGGTCACATATGTGAGGATTGGAGAGCAAGGCCTAGAACTAGCACACATTACTTCTGCTCATATTCTACTGTCTAGAGCTCAATTATACAATCATATCTAAATTCAAGAAAGATTAGAAAAATGCTACTGAGCTTTGTGATAAGAAAAAAAAAAGCAACTGATTTGATGAACATTTGGCAGTTGGAACTACATATAGTAATATGATATTAAATTAAATATTAATTAAAGTTAATTCATTTACAACAGAAATGACTTATGTAAACTGTCACAACATTTATTTCTCAAAGGTATTTTAAAAATCTGCTTGGTATATGCAAAAGAGTTTATATCTACTATGTAATTATTTTATGTTCTAAACATTGAATAATGCTTATTGTTTCTCTTATATATTCAACAAGGACAGCAAGGAATAGATACAGTTTATATAATTGATCTAAAAATATCAACATTTTATCCGAAATTATTGCTTTATTCTTAGGAAAAGCCAAATATTTTAATGGCATTGCTTTTGTGATGATTAATAAGCATATTTGGCCAAAGTAAATGGGAAAAGAAAAAGTAAATATATTGTCTAATGTGTGCTTAGTGTATTATAAATTTGGATGTTATGCAAGAACTCTAGTGCACTATTATGAATACTTTAGAAGTAAAGGTACCTATAAATTTTTGTTTTTGTTTCAAATCCATGTAGATTGATTAGTATTAGTAGTTTTCTTAATGATGTTTTTTTGGTGTGTGTATGTTTATTTTGAATGAAGAATAAATACCTAGTGAAAAAATTATGTAAAGAAGAAAAGAACTTGACCCTAAACCCAATGTCCACAAATTAATCATCAGGGAGATTTTAATTTGTTTTTTTTCATATTTCTTACATTTGATTCTAGTAGGTGACATTTTTGAATACCTAAATGTATAAACTTATTTAAATATCTCAAAAATAAGGCAAGTTTTACTATTGATATCATCCTGTATTCATTTCCCAGAGCACAAAATAAAGCACCCAAAACTAGTGGATTTAAAACAGACATTGATTGTGTCACAGTTCTGGAAGTTAAAAGTTTGAAATGCAAGTGCCTTCATGGCCATTCTCTCTCTGGTAGCTCTAGAGGAGAATCCTTCCTTGTTACTTTTAGCTTCTGGTGCTTTCAACAATCCTTGACATTCTCTGGCTTGTAGATGCATCAATCCAGTCAAACAGTGTTCTTCTCTATTTATCTTCTCATTTGCCTTCCCTCTGTGTGTGTCTGTCTCTGGGTCCAAATTTCCCCTTTTTATAAAAACACTAGTCATACTGAATTGAAACCTACTCTGATTAACTTATTTGACCTTGATTACCTCTGGAAAAACACTATTCCCAAATAAGATTATATTCTAAGGCACTGGGCATCTGGACTTCACCATATTTGGGTTTGGGAGGGGACACAGTTCAATGCATACACATGTTTAAGTACTAATGGAACAATCTAACACAAGAGTTCACACAGTTAGTTAGTCACTACACACACTATTTCTCTCTTTCTTTTGCTATTTCTGTCTGTGTATCTATTTGTGTATCTATTATCTATCTATCTATCTATCTATCTGGTCTATCTATAGAACATTGATAAAGCTTAAAGGAAAGAATGAGTTAGTTTTAAAGCTCTGTTTTTAGGAATCAAACATTTCACTTATCATTTCCTGCATTTTCTATACTTTTGGGTGTCTATACTTGTCTTCGCTTATCTTTATACTTGTCTATGCTTGCCAGCAGTGATTCTTCTTGTTTATAATTTTTTTCCTACGGTGCAATGTTGCGGGGGGGCCAGCCCCTGCAAGTTTTGGGGAGTCCCTTGGAAGATGTGGTGGCGTCGG
>NW_007258423.1:297998-301242 GCF_000164805.1 Carlito syrichta
AAAACCGCAGTTTATGGGAAACAGGAACAATGGGTTTCTAGAGTCAGCTATGCCTGTCACAGTCAAAGAGTCTTCAGCTTAGGCCAGCAGAGTTCCTTTAGGTTGTTCTTGTGCTGCATGGCAAAAGGGGGAGGAAAATGGGGTCTACGGCTCTCGAACACGTCCTAGCGGTCTCGAGGTCCACGGCCCTCCCTGATCCCTAACGCTCAGTGGGCCTCCGTGGCCGGCTCCCAACATCTCCCCCTTTTTTATTTTTTAGCACAAAACCATGAAACTCGGTGTTAAGCTGGGAGATGTTATTCTTCAGTACTCTGAAAATAATTGGAAACAGGCAAAACAACACAAGAATCACTGCTCTGCAAATTCCCACATTAATGAGTATAGACATCAATGACTTTTGGTTGATGAATGATGAAAAATTATTGAATATAGAAGCGGCCAATTCTGAGGACCGGAATTGTCTCTCAGCGATATTTATGTCCTGTATTTCTTGGTGTAATTTAGTAAGGTCTATACTCAAGTCCAAATGATTCCAAATTCCAAGGATATGATTTTTTATTTTGTCCCAAGTGTGGACAGATTTATTTACCTCTAAAGGAGTGAGGCAAATCCATTTAAACTCAGAGTGACACCAGAGAGCCAATTTTATCTTTAAAGTTACAAGCTCTTGTCCTACTGCTAAAACTGCCTCCTCTAAGGCATTAACTTTACTTTCTAACTTTTGATCTATAATTTCCTGAGTAGCTAATGCAATAGAAACATTTTTAGATAACTGATCAGCAAAGGTAGCTGTATGAACTTCCTTAGATAGAGCTATAGCTGAAACTGTTATTGAAGTAGCAATAGCTATTAATGCTGTAATTCCTAAAATTAAAGTAGCTAAAAAGTTTTCTGTTTTTCTAATGCTGTAATTCCTAAAATTAAAGTAGCTAAAAAGTTTTCTGTTTTTCTAACACAGCATTAACCTCATACAATGTCTGTAAACCCCTATTTAAGGGGAGTTGCTTAAGAATGACAAATTCTTCATAAAAGGCGTTGGCTAAACAATTAGTAAAATGCATTCAGTACGGGATATCTTATAAACATTAGCACGATAAACAATTTTAACAGTTTGATATTCATTCCAAACAAGAAATATATAAGGAGATTGCAAGTATGGTTTAGTATGGCATAAATGAGTTTGTCCAACGGATCTAGACAGGCTGACTGGTTGAAGGGCTGCGGGAACTCTCCACAAATGAGGCTGAATAATGTGCCGGATGCCGTACTTGATGGACTGTACAGGAGGCACCCATCCATTGGAATGTCACCTAGTTGTGGCAAGTGTAGAGCCATTTAAAACCCCAGTCACTAATATACAGTCTTTTACCAGGTACAGGATAGTCCACTTTAGAGTTATAAGCACTGTCTCTCCATTTTGGGAAGCCAGTATCTCACTGGACGAGTGATCAGTCCTTTTCCATATCATTGAAGGGGCAAGCAGGCACGTTGAGAGGTGGTGAAGCTCTAGTCACACGACTAGGGTCGGTTCCTTCAGGCATTAACATCTCCAGCCACCAACCGTCCTTGATATTGTCCTGATAAGGGCTTTCTGTACTCAGAGACTTCAAGGTAGACATTAAGCAAGAAGTTCAATAATTATTAAAAGCAGAATTATTATAAAAACAAATAGGGAGGGAGTTGGAATGCCCTTCATAAGAAAAATTACGATTAGTAACATGTTTGACTTGAGAATGAAATAAAGCAGGCCCTCCCATTTTCCTGTAAGGAGATCCTTTCATATTACCATAGGTTTAATTCTTTCATCCGGGTTCCAATGTTTAGCCATAGCTGAATTGCCTGATGACAACAAATAAGGCATAATTTAAAATATGGTGGGGAGAACTATATTTTTTAAAGTTTGGTGAGCTCTTTCAACTATGGCTTGACCTTGTGAATAGTAGAGAATTCCTGTGGAGTGAGAAATGTTAAATTGGGAGCAAAATTACTGGAAAAATTCAGACGTGTATGCTGGACCATTGTTAGGGAGGTTGGACATGCCTACAGTCAGGAACCCGAATAGGTGAAGTAAACTTTGGGCATAAGGGTATGGGAAGCGGCGGCTGTTAGTAAAGGGAATGGACCAAGGAAGAGCAGAATGCTCCATGCTAGCACAAATATGCAATTAAATGGTCTGTAAAAGAGTGGGGGAGGAGGGAGAGATAGTATGAAGACTAGCAGTTTCCAAAAGATGCAGTATATCTGCAATGTAATATCAGTGTTGAGATATAAACTTGAGAGAAATTTATTATAGAACAAGGAATTTTTAACATTCTTTTGTCCCAGCCACCCCCTAGAGAAGAGACCTATTAAGCCATATGGAAACTTGAAATGTCTTTTCAAGTACATATGGGGGTGAGGGTGGGTGAGACAGGACAAAGGAAGTGAAAAACCTTTCTTATTTTGTTTACCCAGAATTTACTTTGAATGCTTGCAATTTATTATTGTTTATTATTATTATTATTATTATTATTATTATTTAAGGAGAATATTAAAACAGACAAGTAACTAATAAAGCTAACTCTTGGGTTAAATGCCAAAAAAAAAATTGTGTCATGGGATGCAGTTTTGAAGGCACTGCTATCATTGGAAAACATGATTCTCCTGAATTAAGAGGGCATGGTTTCAATGACTATTCTATTATGCTCCAGTCTTTACAAACTTCAAATGTCAACATTCACCCTGGAGGATCTCTTTGAAATGCAGATTTTGATTTTGTGGGTCTGATTCAGTGGACCCAGGCCATGTACAAGGATCAGAAATGAGACTATTTCTGACTTTTTAATATCTCTAACAATTTCCCAGGTGATGTCCAAGCTGCTGATCTGCAAACCACATATTTAATAACAAGGTTCTAGTAGATAATGTAATAAGATAATTCATTATTAATGAAATGTTTTAAGATAAAGTGCCAACTGTATTTTCCCTATGACAATGGCTACGAAGATTTTCCCTATGATGTTGGGAGCCGGCCACGGAGGCCCACTGAGCGTTAGGGATCAGGGAGGGCCGTGGACCTCGAGACCGCTAGGACGTGTTCGAGAGCCGTAGACCCCATTTTCCTCCCCCTTTTGCCATGCAGCACAAGAACAACCTAAAGGAACTCTGCTGGCCTAAGCTGAGACTCTTTGACTGTGACAGGCATAGCTGACTCTAGAACCCATTGTTCCTGTTTCCCATAACTGCGGTTTTGGCCTAGGTATTA